>NC_034607.1:2811046-2821642 GCF_900095145.1 Mus pahari | reverse complement strand
AAAAAAAAAAAAAAAACAATTAAAAAGAGAGCAGTGGGCCAGCAGGATGGCTCAGTGGGCAGGGGTGCTTGCTGTGCAAACCCTAAAACTTGAGTCTGACTCCTGGACGCCACGAAAAGGTGAAAGAGTCCAGGCGCCACAGACATGTCCTCTACTTCGTCCACATCCCCCATTACACATACACACTTACAATCAATATTCTTTTTTCAAGACAGGGTTTCCCTGTGTAGCCTTGACTGTCCAAGGAATCATGCATACTATAACGAGGCTGGCCTTGAACTCAGAGATCTGCCTGTCTCAGCCTCCCAAGAACTGGGATTAGAGGTGTGAGCCAGCACCACCCAGCAACAGATAAAATTTTCAAAGCTGTGCCCATACGGGAGTCTTTACTAATACAGACATTATCTAGTCCATTAGCTAATCATCTATAAGGAAGGTATCTACAAGGAAGACAGACACATGTAAGGCATATGCAAATGTTGATTGCTTAGCTGACCCAGAACCTGGCTCTCATAATTTTATATGAGGGACCTGAGCAAACACGGACTTCTGTACCAGAGAACAGTCACACCATGGTGAGGTAATCACTTTCCCAGAAAAAGAAAACAAGAGTGGTCGGAGAGGTGGCTCAGTGGTTAAGAGCCGGTTGCTGCTCTTGTGGAAGACCCAGGTTCAATTTCCCTGCACTGACATGATGCTCACAACCCCTTCAAACTCAAGGTCCACTGACTGCCCCCTTGACTTGAAGGGCACCAGACACACAAGGTGGTACACCGACATATGTGCAGGTAAAACACCCATAAGCAGAAAAGTTTTAAAAAAAGAAAAAGAAAAAAAATTAAATGTAGAAGCTGGGTGGGGTGGATGATAGCAAGTTCAGTCTACATGAGACCATCTCAAAAACAGAAAATAAAACAAGGGCCACACCTCTCCTTCTCAAATGACTGATGGGATTAAAGACAGGATGTACATTTAGGTGAATTTCAATTTTTATTCATTTAAGACTGAGAGGAAAGACAGGGAGGGAGGGAGGGAGGGAGGGAGACAGCGACAGAGACAGCAACAGAGACAGAGAGGGAGAATTGTATCATAAGCTATAGTTCACAGCCAGGAGTGGTGGCGCACATCTTTAATCCCAACACTCGGGAGGCAGAGGCAGGCAGATTTCTGAGTTCAAGGCCAGCCTGGTCTACAGAGTGAGTTAGTTCCAGGACAGCCAGGGCTCTACAGAGAAACCCTGTCTCGAAAAAACAAAACAAAACAAAACAAACAAAAAAACTGTCAATAAGCTATAGTTTAATCTCTTCACTAATTGTGTGGTTGCCTGCCATCTTGCCATGTGTGACCTTTCGTAAGAGGAATCTATTGTTGGCAGCCATAGAACACCCACTGAGCCATCTAATTATCCTCACATCTCTGTCTTTTAAAAAAATTAAACTGGGCTGGGCTTGGTGGCGCATGCCTTTAATCCCAGCAGATTTCTGAGTTTGAGGCCAGCCTGGTCTGCAAAGTGAGTTCCAGGACAGCCAGGGCTACACAGAGAAACCATGTCTCGAAAAAAAAAAAAGAAAAAAATTAAACTGGGGGTGGGGGTGGGGAGAGAGCAGGCTGGACAGATGGCTCAGCAGTTAAGAGCATTGACTGCTCTTCCAGAGGTCCTAAGTTCAATTCCCAGCAACCACAGGGTGGCTCACAACCATCTGTAATGGGATCTGATGCCCTCTTCTGTTGTGTCTGAAGACAGCTACAGTGTACTCATATACATAAAATAAATAAATCAATCTTAAAAAAAAAAGATTACAAATAAAAGGCAGGTATGTGGTATACACCTTCAGCCCCAGGATGTAGGAGACTGAGCAAGGTGGATCTCTGTGAGTTAAAGGCCAGCCAGGGCTACACAGTGAGACCCTGTTACACACACACACACACACACACACACACACACACACACTCCCTCAGAACAAAATAAAACTCCTCTAAACAACAACAAAATAAACAAAACAAGACCCGGAGGAAGGCTACACAAGCCACACTTAAGCTGAATCAGGGGCCCTTAAAACGTTGACATAATTTAGATTTCCAGGTCTGGTCACCCCCATTCTGTCATCATGTGGCCTTCCCAGGGAAGAGTTTCCAGTAAAAACCTTATCTGGTTTGAGACTGGTCTCAAAGTAGGGATTTAAACAAACAAACAAACAAACAAACCTAAGCATTTGATCAGAGACAAACAAAACAAAACAAAACAAAAAAACACAAACTGGGAAGGCTAATCCTGCCGGGTCATTTGTGTAATTAGGACAATAACTATATAATTAACTCTACATCTGTCAGTCTCCTCTGCTGACCACCCCTCCCCCAAGAACACAAACTCCAGGAAGCAGACAATTACTGTGCTCACAGAGGCCCAGCCCAGCTGACACTTGGTAGCCTATTGGTAAATTCGGAAAAAAAAAAAAAAAAAAACCCACATCTGACTACAAGAGGTCTAAGGCTAAATCCCGGAAGAAGGAAAAAAAAAAAAACCCAAAAGAACAAACCACCAACAAAAACAAAACAAAACAAAAAATCTAACCCAGAGACTCCCCAAGTCTCTCCACCCCAACTTCCACACTCTCACCTGTCCGTTGCTAGGTTTGGACATGGTTTTCCGGGCTCGGTGCACTTTGGGCTGCCCCTCCTGGCCGGCAGTTGTTGCCGGAGGGGGTTCAGGCCCAGCAGTTGCAGCTCCCTGGGCCCCGGGCATGCTCAACAGCCTCATGGCCAAACTCTGGACCGAGGGGGGCGACTTTCCTGCCCCTGTCATTGACATTTTGGCCCGACTGGGACAGGCACCCCCCTTGCTGGGGGAAGAGGGGAACGACTTTGTGGCATGGCCTAGAAAAGAGGCAGGCAGACGGGGGTGCAGGGTGAGCAGGCATGCAGTAAGCCCCCTCTGCGCCCCGTCTCCCTCACTCCCGTCTCTCACCCAGCACGATGCGACCCCCATCTCCCTCCAGGCTCTCGGGTTCGTCCCCGATGAGCGGTGTGGCCCCGACAGGGGTGTCAGCCCCCTCGTCGCCGACGGTGACAGTGACAGAGGCCGGAGAGGAGGGGCCGGCAGGCTCCAGGGAGTCGGGGTTGGCCTTGGGAAGGGTCTCCTCACTCTGAGGGGTGTCCCCCAAAGAGCCATGGACTGCCGGGGAGGGGAGAAGAAAAAGTTCAGGGCCGAAAGCTCCCGGGATCCCGGGTTGGGGGTGGGGAGGGTGGAGGTCCGGTCGGGCCTGCTCCTGCCGCACTCACCTCTCTCGGCGGCTCCTCGGGGCTCCTTCTCCAGCAGCAGCGCCCCCATCTCGGCGGGGGCCTCCCCCTGGGAGGGGAGACAAGGAACCGGGGGGCCGGTCAGCCCGGCGGGCAGCTGGGGGGCCCAAGACGCCTGCGCCCGGGGCAGCGAGAGCAGGCTTCGGGGCCTACCTCGCCCTCGGTGGGCGCCCCCCCGACCGCGGCCGCGGCCGCCCGTGGGGGCCGCACGCCCCCGCCCCCGGGCCCGCATCAGCCCCCTCCCTCTCGGCAGACCCCGCATCTCTGGGGCCGCGAGCAGAGGAGGGGAAGGGGGCGGGGCCTCCGCGCCCCGGCCCCGCCCCCTCCTCCCGGCTGCACGCGCCGCTCCCCCTTTGTCCCCCAGGCCGCGGGGACCCCGGCCACCAACCCCTGCAACGCCCGCGGCACCCCAGCCCGGCGGACGGCCCCTCGCGCCCCTCGCGCGGGCTCCCGGGGTCGCGGCGCCCACCGCCCACGCAGGGGCGGCGGGCGGCGGCACGTGCGACTCGGCGCCCACTCCCCCCACCTCCCACCCCCTGGTCCCCTCATCCGCCCCCGGTGTTGGCCCCCTGGTTTGCTGTAAGTTCGGCTCGGGCCCCCCGGCCCCGTTGCACCCCCGGAGCATTGCACGAGCGCGCGCTTCCCCCGGGCGCGCGCGCGGGCATGCACCCGCCTCTCCCCCTCCCCTTCCGCACCTCGGCGGCCGCCGCCGCAGCAGCTCCCGCCGCCGCCGCCATCGCCGCTTGCGCGGGGGGCCGAGCCGGCGCGCGGCCGCCCCGGGTCACGTGGACAAGGAGGGAGGGCGAGAAGACGCCTTAAAGGAGCCGCCGCGGGCCTCTTGGCCATTTTTGCCCCCCAGAATGGTCCTGGAGGTCCAGAACTGGGGGCTGTAGGGGAGAGGGCGTTCGCTCCTGGCCTGGGCTCCGCCGGGAGCAAGGGTGAGGCCCGACTGGGCTGTGGCTTCCCTGTCCCCGCCCGGTTTGGGGAACACGTGTAGCCTGAGCCTCTGCAGCTGCCGCGTGTGCCTTTCCAGTTCTGAGCCGCCAGATAGAAGGCTGGGTCTCAGTTTGGGACGCTAGTGTACAAGAAGGGGCGACAGAGACTCACGGAAGACGCCTTTACTTCTGGGTCAGTGTGCTTTTGGAAATCTGGGGGAAGTGTCTTCTGTTGCACTAGATATGCCGGCTGAATGCAGCGGAGGCCTCAATCTGTTGTAACTATTTCTGCCCAAACACTTCTCCATCGGGGGTCATGGTCCAGCTGACAGCTTAAGTGCGATGGTAGACACAGCAAGTATACAACCCTGAACACTACCGAGGGCACCATCCCCCTCCAGGCATTAAGTCCTAGCCAAAGTTTGAAAATGCCTGCATGGTTGCACACACAATATTGGACAGACAGGTACTTATGTTACTGGGCCCGAGGCCAACTCGTCTTATGGGAACTGTAGTCCTCTTTGGATTTAAAAACTTTTCAGAGCTTTCTGGGAATTGTAGTCTTCTAGGTAATCGACTGTACGTTTAGCTGGTAGTTCAACTTCCCTTAAAACTTGAGCAAAAATATGCAACAGATGCCCGCTTGCCATCTCTGTGGGTTCACTGGTCACCTGTGGCCCATGGCTTGCACTGCCACCAAACCCCGCAGAGTCTATGCCAGCACCGGGGCTGCCAATCACTTGTGTGATAAGGTTTCTGCCTAGGTGTTTAGGGCGTGTTCCTAGTCTCTGCTTGAGGCTCCTTTTGGCATGGGACTACAATTGTCAGCGCTGGGAGAAATCTATGGTGGGTAGTCACACACATGCAATTGCCAGAATATAAAGAAAAAAATGTGGGGTTTGTTTGCTTTTTTTTGTTTATTTTTATGGAAAACAAAAACTAAAACCCCAAACTCCAGAAAAAATCCTAAAAAATAGTTTTCTTAAAAAATACTGTATAAGTCTCTACTCCTCTCCCTCCCCCAACAGCCCTCCTTGTGTCCTTTTTTCTAAGTGCCCTGCCCCCCACCCCTCCGCTACTCACGGCTCTCGCTACTGAACCCTAATGTCTCATTACCTACTCAGGTTGCCCACCGTGTTCTCTTACCTGGCACATATCATTTCATTTCCGGTGAGCCTTGTACCTACTTTCCCACTTCCCCAGCATGCAAGAATCGCCTCCCTTTCTTCTGGTACTTCATACATGTGTCACCCTCTGCTCCCTTCTCCCTGTCATCTAGTCTAACCAGGAGCAAGTAGGCCTCATCCTGGCAATCCCCTACAATTCCCACCCCCACCCCACCTCAGGAAACGCTAGAATCCTCCCAGCCAGCTTTAGCCAGGAAAGAGCTATTCTCCAAAACTTTCATCTTCGCTTTTTTTTCCCCCTCCCTTCCTACACATCGTTTATGCACCTCTTCAAAAAAGAAATCTTTCTTTGGGATCCCACATTATTCCCTCAGCCTTATCAACCCTGTCCCCGGCTCCATCTTTTACTTCTGCTCTTTGAGGCAAGGTCTCTCTCCAGTCTTTCTCCCTTGAAATGTATGCCTGCCCTCAAACCCCGCCCTTCCCCAATTCGGCCGGGCCCAGGACTGCCCCCAGCCTCGTGGCCTTTCAGCGGATGAGGACATTGATCTCGGCCACACCAGCCTCCAGCACGTTCTCAGCCGTGGTTTTACCGTGCTGCTCCTTGAGGTGCCGCCTGATGGCGGGCTTGTGGGCAAAGCGCACGTCACAGTAGGAGCACCGGTAGGGCCGGGCTCCTGAGTGCAGGTTGAGGTGATCGTGCAGCGTGGACTTCTGAGTAAAGCACTTGCCGCAGATGCCACATGAATGGGACTTGACGCCACGGTGGACGTTCATGTGGCGGTTGAGGTTGCTGCTGTGGTTGAACTGCTTGCCGCAGCGTGGGCACATGAAGATGAAGTGTTGTGCACGCATGTGGAAGACCAGCTTCTCCACACCCTGGAACACTTCCGGGCATTTGGTGCATTTGATGTTCTTTAAGGGGTTGCCACTTGAGAAGCCCCCAGGCAGAGGTCCCCGGCTGCCCCCTGCCCCCAGGCTGCCCCCCGCCCCCCGGGCAGCCATGGCCACCGCTGCTGCTTCCACTAGGCCCGAGGTGGCCCCCACACTGGCCCGGCCTCCTGGGATCAACAACAGGCCTTCCCCTTCCGCGTCCTCTGAAAGGCTGTAGCAGGCCTTCACTACACCTTGCGGTGGGGCAACAGTGTTGGGGGCCACGCTACTCTGGGCCAGCTCTCCCAGGTGGCCGCTCACAGAGGCCCCGATACCCAGACCCCCGGCTAGGCCTCCAGGGGGTTTGAGCCGGTGTGCCACTTCTAGAGCGGACTCCACCTTGACGATGCAGATGTCAGAAACATCTTCATCTTCATCCTCCTCGTCCTCTTCCGCCTTCAGCTCTAGGTCCTCGTCCAGCGGAAACTCCAGCTTCACGGGTCGCAGGAGCGGAGGGGGTAGAGGAGGTGGGGGTGGGGGTTTTGGAGCTGGCTTTGGGGTCCTGGCTGGAGGGAGGAGGGACTTGGTGGCACTGACACTGCTCAGGAGGTTAGCCTCGCTGATCCCATCTTCTTTAAGGCCAATTTTGGGCTCAATGAACTGGCTAAGGGCGTTCCGGCATTTCTCCACCACATGCTCCATTTGCAGGTAGGAGGCTGCTGTCAGGTAGTTCACGATGTCCCTGACTGCGAACTCCAGAGCGCCCGTGTAGCAAGAGAGGAGCAAATCCGCCACAATACGCGCGCTGTGCATCAGCGAGACCTGCAGCTCAGAACTGGGGTTCAGCAAGAACTGGTCCCGGAGGAACGGTGAGCAGGCGGCCAGGATGACCTTGTGGCCACGGAATTTGAGGCTGTCTGCCACGATGGTCACATCACAGAACCGCTCCTCTGCCCGGAGCTGGTTCATGTTCCGCAACGTTGCGGCCTCGTGGCCAGGCAGCTGGAAGCGCAGGACTTCCACCCCAGAGGCCATTGTGGCGGGAGTGGACTGCCCTGGGTGGGAAGGAAACGGGTCAGAGACAAAGGTCTCTGGCTGTCGGAGGCCAAGGCTCCAGACCCCTCATCCCTACCTCCCTAGTCTTGGCGCGCCTCCCTCAGTTTCCCCAATTCCAAGGAGGCGCGGTCCCTCCGAGGGAGGCGTGGTTCCCGGGGGCGGGGCAGCGGCGTCCACACCCCCCAGTCCCGCGGCCCGCGCGCCCATGGGAGAATGGATAAATGGGTGGATGGGGGTAAAAAACCCAGAGGATTGCAACTCTGGGGTGGCCCCCGGTTACAGGCTCTCCTCACCCGCCTCTCTCTAGCCTGGGCCCCGGTGCTGTGAGTCCCCCTTTTCACGTCCTCCCACCGCCCGGACAGGTCGTGCACGCCCCCCTCCCACGCGCAGATCTCCGTGGCACGCCCCCCCCCCAGACTCACGACCCTGGGTGCACGCGCCTCTCACCTGGCCCGATTCCGCGTGCTGATTTTTTTCCCCCCTGGTCCCCCACCCCCCCGGGGCCAGCGACGCCCCCCACACACGGGCAGGGCCGGGGCAGCGCGCAGGCGCGGGGGTGCACGGGGCGCGCGCGCGGGCCGGCTCCGCGTGGGCGGGAGGGGGAGGGGCGGGGGCAGCTCGCGCCGAGTGTTCCAAGGCCCCGCGCAGCGCAGCGTCCTCGCGGACTCGGGGCGGAGGAAGAGGGGAGGGAATTAAAGGAGCAGGATTCCCCCTCCCCGACTCCCCCCTTTTCTCCCCCGGCACCCCCACGCGGTTAAAGGGCTGGACAGTCGTGCCTCCCCTTTGGCCAGGATTATTTGTCCGCCAGAGCGGAAATACGCTCCACACCGCCCCCTATTTCACGCTCCCCCTCCTCTCTGCCTCCGGGGCCCGCGGCCCGTCTGCGCGTGCGTGCTAAGGCCCGCGCGCTCGGCCCCGCCCCCGGCTCCTGGCGCCCCCCCTCCCGCGCCCCAGCGCGTCCCCGCTAGCCCCGCCTGCCCCGCGCCCCCTAGCGCGCGCGCTCCCCGGGAGCTGCGCAGTCTGCGCGGCCACCTGCTCTCCAGCAAGGCGTCACTCCCGCCCAGCTGTGCGAGTCGGGCCACCTCCCAGAGCCTTGGACCTGCCGGTGGCCTGCCGATCTTAGGATCACTGCTGCCCTCGGGTGCATCCTCCGCTGAATGTGTGTGCACAGTTCCTCAGGCCACATTTCCAGACTTTTTCAAGTCTTCTGAAGCTGGTGCCCACTGTAGTCTTCCTGATCTAAAAGAGAATTTCACTTTCCACAAAGCCTGATGAACCAACCAGCGCTTGCCCCCAGCTTGCCGGCTTAGAGCACACGGTTACGTCAATCACACTCATTCTCCCTTCTATTTATCCACTCAGACTTCTTGCCAAGGTCAAGAACTCCACTCATACGGTGAAAGATTAGTGCGTTTCACCTTCACTGCGTAATTTTTTTGTTTGTCTTTTGTTTTTGTTTTTGTTTTTCGAGACAGGGTTTCTCTGTGTAGCCCTGGCTGTCCTGGAACTCACTTTGTAGACCAGGCTGGCCTCGAACTCAGAAATCCGCCTGCCTCTGCTGGGATTAAAGGCGTGTGCCACCACGCCCTGCTCCTTCACCGCGTAATTAACCCTGGGACTAATAGTGCAAACTGTGCAATTATTTATATTGGTACTAATGTGCCATCTATAATTTTCTCTGCCCCACTCTGTCCTTCTGTCCCAGAAGAGGAGATGCTCCTCGACCCTAGATACCCACTCTACTCCGGGCTGGCTTTCTTTGCCACTCCTAAACTGCCTTCAACACAACTTCAATGTGAGTACCTGTCTTGAAGGCTGGCCCACCAGCGCTTCTGTGCACCCCAAATACCCACACTGGCTTTAAAGAATAAAGTCCTCAGGGGGATGCTGCCGTTGCCTGCAGGTTACATTTGTTTATTACACCTTCCCGGAAGCTTCTCAATCCCGAGGATGCTAAACTGCTTGCAACCAGATGGTCCCGATGGTTCTCCCCTCCCCCCCCCCAAGACATTTTGAATATAGGAATTAAGTTATGGGCTGTGTTTTGCAAATAGAAGTCATAAATGGCTGGGTGTTGAAGTCATTGGTTTTCAGCCGGACCAGCATCCGCCCATACAAAGTTCATTCCTGATTGAACCGAATACTCACACCCCAGAGATGCTGTTCCCGGAGAAGGCGCAGACAGCCGCCAGGCCTTCCCTTAGCTGTGGTCTTTCGTGTTTCCTTTAGAATTCTCTGACTTGTACCCTCACTTTGTGGTCAGGTTGTGGGTTTAGTGGGAGTGTCGACCATTGTGTCTGGTACGCCTTGTTTAAAGCCACATTCACTGCCTACTGCACCAGAGCGAAGCCTTGGGCAAAGTGGGTCTCTGAATCAAGATGTCTTTATCTTTGAAGTCAAGGTTCTGAATGCTTACCAGACTGACAGAGGGTTCTAGGGAGCCTCATATACACTGAACAGACACACTGGATCTGTGGTAACACTGGTTTTGTTTGTTTGTTTGTTTTATTTTTTATTTTTTTTTATGTTTTTGCTTTTATGGAAAATAGACTGTGACAGTTTGTTTTCTTCTTTCTTCCATCCTTTCCTTTCCTTTCCTTTTTTTTTTTTTTTGACAGTTTCTCTGTGTAGCCCTGGCTATACTGAAATTCACTCTATAGACCAGGCTGGCCTTGAACTCAGACATCTGCCTGCCTCCCCCTCTGCCTCTCAAGTGCTGGGATTAAAGGCGTGCCTCATCACCACTATGACAGTTTCAAAAGAATTTTCCTTTAAAAATTCGGTTTTCTTATCTCATTTTTTCTTTTTCTCCTTACCAAATTTATTTATTTATTTATTTATTTATTTAGAGACAGGGTTTCTCTGTATAGCCCTGGCTGTCCTGGACTCAGAAATCTGCCTGCCTCTGCCTCCCAAGTGCTGGGATTAAAGGCGTGTGCCACCACCGCCAGGCTACCAAGCTTTTCAAAAGAATTATCTATGGGGCTGGAGAGATGGCCCAGCTGTTAAGAGCACTTCTTTTTGTAGAGGACCCCAGTGCAATTCCCAGAATCTACCCTGTGGCCCACACCCACTCATAACTGCCGCTCCAGAGGATATGCCACCTTCTTCTGACACCTGCAAACACCAGGCACACACATCCTAAACACACACACATGAACGCACACACAGCAAAACATGCATACACATAAAATAAATCCTTAAGAAATTAAAAAGGGGGCTGGTGAGATGGCTCAGTGGGTAAGAGCACCCGACTGCTCTTCCGAAGGTCCAGAGTTCAAATCCCAGCAACCACATGGTGGCTCATA
>NC_034607.1:2806398-2810601 GCF_900095145.1 Mus pahari | reverse complement strand
GGCTCACAACCATCTGTAATGAAATCTGCCGCCCTCTTCTGGAGTGTCTGAAGACAGCAACAGTGTACTTACATATAATAAATAAATATTTAAAAAAAAAAATCGCATCCCATCAAAAGAGGGAGGGGGTGGGGAGTTGGAGCTGGGAGGGGTGGTTCAGGCTTTTAATCCTAGCACTCAGGAGGCAGAGGCAGGTGGATGGAGCTCTGTGAATTTGAGGCCAGCCTGTCCTACATAGTTTCTGGTCATCCAGGGCTAAATAAGGGCTAAATAGAGACCCTATCTCAAAACTAACAGAGTATGGGGACTAGAGCCGGATCATGGTGAAAAGGATTCCTGTTCCCTTTCTTAGCACCCTTGTGGGGAGTCTCCTAACTGCTTGTAACTTCAGCTCCAGGGGATCCAGTGCCCTCTTCTGGCCTCTGCAGGTCCCTGCACTCCCAGGTACATCACCTCCCCTCAAACACACATATCCGTAATTTAAAATAAAATGGTTTTAAAACTGAGAGTTTGTAAAGTTTTGTCTATATATTTAATTTATTTATTTGAGACAGGTTTTTCTCCATGTATTCCTGGATGTCCTGGAATAAGCTATATAGTTCAGGCTCAGAGATTCTGTTTACAGAAAACTCTTGGATTAAAGGTGTGAGCTCTACCACCAGTAAAAACAGATTTTTTTCCCCAGTAAATAATACAATCTCAGGGCTCACAGTGTGATCAAATATTCCTGTCCCCACCTCTCTCTCCACAGTTGGTGCTCCAGGGTCACCCCCTGCTCACAGGCACTCCTAGGTTCCTCTCTCTTCCTTATCAGGCAGAGGGACAGGCACTGAAACCTTTTCAGACCTCTAGAGAGATCTGATGCCTGCTCTGCCTGGACCAGTCACCATGGCCACAGAGGAATGCCTAAGTAACAGGAGCAGGGGAACCGGTCCCACCGCAGCTGTATTCACCGGTACCCTCATTGAGTCAATGGTGAGTGACCACTGATCATTACTGTCAGTTGGGGGATCCGGTGCCAAAAGGCTTCAAAGGGAGAACTAGGAGAAGGCTGGGTGTGGAAGAGCCATGGGTGGGAGGGGAGAACTCATCTCCTGAAAGTTGACCTCTACACTCCTGCCACGGTACATATGCCCCCCAGACACACCCCCACAGACCCCACCACTGTTGCAGGACAATTGATCACCCTGTGAACCCTGAGATTGTGTTATTTACTGGAAAAGCCACTGTTTTTAGTGGTTGTGTGGCTCGCGCCTTTAATCCAAGAGCTTTCTGTAAACAGCATTGAATGAAGTCAGCCATAGGTCAGGAGGGGGCGCAAACAACCAACCGGCTCACAGGAAGCACACATAGGATTATTAAGAAAAAAAAAAAATAAGAGTAAGAAGGAGTCAAGGAGGAGGGCTAGAGAGGCGATCAGGAAGTAGAAGGGAGGGATATTGAGTGTGAAGGAAGTTTTTTGAGAGGGTGTGAGAGAGGGACATTGCTTTTGGGATGTTGGCTGAGGAGGAAGGTCAGCTGTGTGCTTTCTCTGCCTGTCTGAGCCAGCAGGCTTTCACCACAGCATCTGGGCCCAACTTTTCATTGTAATATTGAGCAATTGGGATTGGGCTAAAACACAATCACCACCACTTGAAGATCCGCCTGCCTCTGCCTCCCCTGTGCTGGGATTAAAGGCGTGCGCCACTGGCCCAGCTGTACTCCCTGGCCGAGGTTGCAGGTTCTGTTCCCAGCACTCACGTGGCAGCTTACAAGGGTCTCTAACTCTGGTCCCAGAGGAATCTGGCATTTTCTGCTGACCTCCAAGGGCACCGGACATGAACATGGTGCACGTACCTACATGCAGGCAAAATACTCATACACGTAGCATAACAACGATAAGAGTTCTTTTAAATTTGTTTGTAAAGCAAAAGTTTAACATTTCAAAAATCATTAAAGTTACCAGGGCTAGTGGGTAAAGGTACTTTCCCTCCAGCCTGAGCTCAAACCCTGGGGTCCACATGGGGGAAGGAGAGAACAGATGCGCGTAAGTCCTACCGCCTACGACCTCCTCTGCAGTGCATCGTGGAGAATGCTCCTTGTAAAAAATACACAGAATAAGGAAATGTAAGGAAAAGAAGGTGATATTAAAATCAGACCTGGTACTCACTCAGCAAGAGGGCAATCATGCCTGGCCAACCACACACAGCTTCTGAAGTCATGGATCTTGGAGGAGGACCTATAACCAACCACCACTTTACAACGTTACCCCAACCATACCCTAAAGATTGTCTTTATACCTACAGACAAGGGTAGTCCTCACCCCCCTACCACCACCAAAGAAAGTTCCCTTGGCAACAGACATGCAGTCACAGAAAGCCACAACCCATCAACATGTGGACTTGTGGATCCCACTCCCAATGGATACGGCAATACGACCCCTGCAACTAAGGCTCAGGGGTCATTGAGGAAGAGGGTTGGAAAGACTGTAAAAGCCTGAGAATCAGTGAGTTTTCTATGAGACTGTGTTTTCTAGGAACATCGGAAGCTCTGTGCATTAAAGTCTCACCAACATGACCACTTAAACAGGAACTGGACAGGGCTGGCCGGGATGGACAGATGGATGTGCCAGAGCGAATGGCCCATGATGCCTTAGCCCTACACAAAGGACTGCAGGCAACTAAGGAAAGCTGAGAGCAGACGAAGCCTTCCCTAGGGAGGAGCACAGCAGTTGGTCACCCAATTCCAAATTGTCAGCTGGGAAAACATATATATAAGTAACATTATACAGACGGAGCACATACTAATGTATTTAGGTATGTATAAGCCATATCTATACATATATATGTGTGTGTGTGTGTGTGTGTACATGTATACATATATACATGTGGTATATATACAACACACATATATGTTGGATGTATGTAATGACAACTAATGGAAAAAGGGACCATGAACTTGAAAGAGACCAGTGAAGTTAGAGTGAGAAGTGGGGAGGAGAGAAATTGTGTAATTAAATTATAATCTCACTGGGCATGGTGGTGCATGCCTTTAATCCCAGCACTCGGGAGGCAGAGGCAGGTGGATTTCTGAGTTCGAGGCCAGCCTGGTCTACAGAGTGAGTTCCAGGACAGCCAGAGCTATACAGAGAAACCCTGTCTCGAAAAACCAAAAACCAAACCAAACCAAACCAAAACAATAAATTATAATCTCAAAACTAAAAAAAAATAATTAAAACAAATTTTCACACACTTGGCCTAACGGACACGCCTGCCATCCCAGCACGTGGGAGACTCACCTCAAGGCTCAGGCAGGGGGATGAGGAGACTCACCTCAAGGCTCAGGCAGGGGGATGAGGAGACTCACCTCAAGGCTCAGGCAGGGGGATGAGGAGACTCACCTCAAGGCCATCTTTGGCTTCTACCCTGCTGCCAGATCTCTCGAGACCTGGTGTCAAACAGCCAATATGCAGCCAGGTCTGGTGGCAAAGGCTTTTAATCCCAACACTCGGGAGGCAGAGGCAGGCAGATCTCCGAGTTCAAGGCCAGTCCGGTCTACAAAGCAAGTTCCAGGACAGCCAGGGCTACACAGAGAAACCCTGTCTCAAAAATCTAAAACTGAGCAGTATGTAAGCAAACACAAATTGGTAGTTGACCGGGGTGGTTCAGCGGTGTCTGGCCGAGTATTACACAAGAAGCCCTGGGTTCGTTTCCTGACTTAATGATTCAGAAAGAAGGAGAAGAGACCCCCGGCAGTATTACATTGGAAACTCAGCACATCTGTTCACTCGTCTGAGGCAGGGTCTCACTATGTACCCCTGACTGGCCTGGTAAATGTAGGTTAGAGAGGCCTGGAATTTATGCAATCCTCCTGCTTCTGTCTCCTGAGTACATTGTGAGGCTCCATCAGCTAACTAAGGACTTCTGATGTGTAGGACCCCTGCTCACTGTCATTGTCTAATGCCACTTGGCTATGTAAGGTAAAACATTTAACTTTGACCCCCTAGACCAAGTTAGAGCCAAGAAAAAAAAATAGTTGGGCCCTGAAACAGCCTATTCCAAGAACTGGCTGACCACAAAAGTTAGATTAAAATCTTGAGAACAAAGCTGGGCGGTGGTGGCGCACGCCTTTAATCCCAGCACTGGGGAGGCAGAGGCAGGCGGATTTCTGAGTTCGAGGCCAGCCTGGTCTACAAAGTGAGTTCCAGGACAGCCAGGGCTACAC
>NC_034607.1:2804313-2805698 GCF_900095145.1 Mus pahari | reverse complement strand
CCTTCCTTCCTTCCTTCCTTCCTTCCTTCCTTTCTTTCTTTCTTTCTTTCTTTCTTTCTTTCTTTCTTTCTTTCTTTCTTTCTTTTTTTTTATGGTTTTTCGAGACAGGGTTTCTCTGTATAGCCCTGGCTGTCCTGGAACTCACTCTGTATACCAGGCTGGCCTCAAACTCAGAAATCCGCCTACCTCTGCCTCCCGAGTGCTGGGATTAAAGGCGTGCACCACCACCGCCCCGGCTCCTGTCCTTGAATTTGAACTCTGGGAGATCTGCCTTCCCAGTGACTAGAACTATGTGTCACCAGGCTCCACCCATCCCCTAAAATATTACTTGTGTGTGTATGTGTGTAAGCATAAACTTTTTGCAACCTACTTTTAATAGGGGTTCAACCTCTCCTCTAGCCCACCACCCAGCAGAGGTAGTGGAAGAGAAAAGTTATTAGGATCTGGGGGAAGTGGTCCTGTTCAGCAATAGTTCTTTGGGGGCGAGTTGATCTTCGTTGGCAGCAGTTCAGTCCTGTAGCAAACATCAAATACAGTTTAGCAGCTGCAGACCAGTCCTCTAGGCAGGCAGACACCAGGCAGCTACAGTTCAGTCCTTTCAGCCAGCAGCCAGCCAGGCTCCTTATGAATCCTGATGAAACAGCCAGGCTCGCCCACTAGCCTAAGGCAAGGCTGCAAAAGCAGCAAGCTGCCGCAGGAACCTCCCGAGCAGTTCTTCGGTGAGTTTCTCTCAATGGCAGCATTAGCACAAGTTGAGCTCAACAACACCATGTAAAGTGAACCAATACGTGTGTCTTTAGCAAAGGATAGCAAGGCAGAGAAAACCAAACCAATTCTCATGCTCCCCATGTCTGTGGGGTCATATTTATACTTCGTCACGCGTTCTTTCACGTGTTTGCTATATCAAAACATCCTTTCACCTTTGTCTGCTTCAGGAAAACATTCTTTCACATGTTTGCTTAAGCAAGACATCCTTTCGCCTGTGTGCCCCAGCAAAACACCATTTGACATAACTAACTTTCCAAAGAACTAGTTTTCAATTTAGTCTGCGTATGTGTGTGCATGCATGTGCATGTGCACATGTGCGTATACATGTATGTGTGCTTGTGCATGCATATGTGTGCATTCACATGAATGTATGTGTGTGTATGCACACATATGTACAAGTGTGTGTGTGTGTGTGTGTGTGTGTGTGTGTGTGTAACTATTGAGAAGCTGGCTCTCTCCTCCCACTATATAAATGTTTGTGTGTGTGTGTGTGTAACTATTGAGAAGCCGGCTCTCTCTTCCCACTATATGAATGTGTGTGTGTGTGTGTGTGTGTGTGTGTGTGTGTGTGTGTAACTATTGAGAAGCCGGCTCTCTCCTCCCACTATATGAATGTA
>NC_034607.1:2795803-2803876 GCF_900095145.1 Mus pahari | reverse complement strand
CTTCAGTGTACCCCACAGCTTCAATGTACCCCACAGCTTCAGTGTACCCCCACAGCTTCAGTGTACCCCACAGCTTCAGTGTACCCCACAGCTTCCGTGTACCCCACAGATTCAGTGTACCCCACAGCTTCAATGTACCCCACAGATTCAGTGTACCCCACAGCTTCCGTGTACCCCACAGATTCAGTGTACCCCACAGCTTCATCCTTTGCTCATTTGGGGGTTTTTACAAAGTTATTTATTCGTTCCCAATTTATTTATTTATTTACTTTTGAGACAAGGTTTCACTATGCATATGTAAGCCTGGCTGGCCTGCACCGCACTGTGAAGATCAAGCTGGAATTGAACTCAGAGATCCACCTACTTCTGCCTCCTGGGTGCTGGGATCAAAGGTGTGTGCCACCAGGCCCACCCAATAAGAGTAAACCTCAAAGCCAAGACAAAACACCAGCTGGGCACAGTGGCTAAGGCCTTCATCTGGGCACAGTGGCTAAGGCCCTTCATCTGGGCACAGTGGCCAAGGCCCTTCATCTGGGCACAGTGGCTAAGGCCCTTCATCTGGGCACAGTGGCCAAGGTCCTTCATCTGGGCACAGTGACCAAGGCCCTTCATCTGGGCACAGTGGCCAAGGCCCTTCATCTGGGCATAGTGGCCAAGGCCCTTCATCTGGGCACAGTGGCCAAGGCCCTTCATATGGGCACAGTGGCCAAGGCCCTTCATCTGGGCACAGTGGCTAAGGTCCTTCATCTGGACACAGTGGCTAAGGCCCTTCATCTGGGCACAGTGGCCAAGGCCCTTCATCCTAGTATTCAGGAAACAGATCTCTGTGAGTTAGAGGCCAGCCTGGTCTACACAGCAAATTCCAGGCCAGCTAGCCCTCCATAAGTGAAATCTCATCTTAAAAACAAAAACAAATCAACAAAAAGTTTCCATAGGATGGAGAGTGAAGCTCAGTGGGTAGAGTGCTGGCCTAGCATACAGGAAGTCCCAGCGTCATATATGTCAGGTGTGGTGACACATGTCTATAATCCCAGCATGCAGGCCTACAGAGAGGATTTGGGATGTGAGAGACCTTGTCGCCAGCAAACAAGCACCACAGGCAGAAATGCAGATTTGTGCTCTGTAACGCTCCTTCTTGGGCCCATCTTTCTGTCCCAGCTCTCCCCAAGGTGACTTTCCTGGCCAGTTTTCTGAAAATTTCTGTACATATGCAGAGCTGTGGGGCTGGGGGTGGAGAAAAGGCCTTGCCTAGCACACGCAGAAGAAACCACAGCGAACCAAAGGGGTGGGAGCAGGGGAGAGCAGATACAGTTACATCTCCCACGCTGGTTTTGTTTTGTTTTGTTTTCTTTTTTTTTCACAGACAGTGGCATCCCCTACATACTGTGTACGTCGTCAATAGCCTGTATTTTCCAGTCTCGAGGTGTCCCACTCTATATAGATGAACCTCAGGATTGAGAAGCCTCGTAGTTGTCCACTGTCCGAGTGTACCGTGCTCATATGCTGGTTCTCCATGAGTAGCTCTTCTCAAACTCCGTGCATTGCCCTTTCATATCCGTAACATGATACGTGGGTCTTCTCCCTTTCTGCACTGGAGGGTTACATAGCTCAAGCTGACCTCAAACTTGCAATTCTTTTGCTTCGGTCTCTGGAGTGCCAGGATTATAGGTGTGTACCCCCAAGGCGGGCTGACCCTCCCGCTTTGGGTGATATTTTAGCCTTGGGTTGTTTTTTTTTTTTTCCCCTCACTGGCCCATGTGTGACAGTGACAGTGACAGTGACAAACCAGCTAACTAAAGTGCAGAGCTGAGTCTGAACGTGTCTGATCCACACCTGGCCATTGTAAGCCAAAAACTGAATTCCTTCCCCCACACTGGATCTGGGGCTAGAGGTGGGGCAAGATCTGTTGGGGTATAATCTCTCATTTCTGCCCCAAAGGAAAGAAAGCATGAATGTCTGTCCCCCAATTTGGAAACTCCAGTTTACCTTATCAACCCACGGCAGGGATGAGTTGACAGGCTAGGGAGCTCCAGAGCAGTTTCTGGGGACAGGGGAGAAGACATCTGTGTGCCACACTTAGGAAGGTATGTCACTGAAAGGGGAGAGGGGGCTGTTGGGTAAATCCAGAACAGAGCAGGTGTGGGCAGTTGTAACACGTATCCTTTCCCTGCTTGCCCGTGGTCACCACCCTCTCACCTATGTCATACTGGCAGCCTTCCCCCTATGTGTCAAGAGAGCCCCAATGGCCCTCGGAAATGTGGAGATCCTGGGGCGAGGGGGTCAGAGTCGCTGCAGTGAGAAAGAGTTGTGCATGTGCAGACATACGCCCACATATGGTTATGTGCACACATAGTGTTAGGGGTCTCCAGGACATACGCCCACATATGGTTATGTGCACACATAGTGTTGGGGGTCTCCAGAGGTTTAGGCGTTGTCTGAGAGGGAGAGGGATGTGTCTCCTCACAGGAGGTCAAGGACAGACCTTCTAGTTCTAGGGAGGCCCAAGAACCACCCTCTCAGCTTTTTGTTTACATCTTGGGAAGCTGGCCCAATGTCAGGAGGTTCAGTGAAGACCCTAGTGTCTGGGCTTACAGGGAAGCCTCTGGGGAAGGTGGCTTGGAGGACCCAGAAGCCTGAGGTTGTCGTTTTTTTCCGAGGTTCCAAGAGCCATGTGTGAAAAGTGCTTCCTCAAGGTGGCAGTAAAGCAGCAGTTGGAAGGTGGAGGCGGGAGGGTCGGGAATTCAAGCCCTGCCTCCCTCCGCTCCACAGCAAGTTTGAGGCTAGCCCTGGTTTCAAACTCAGTCTCAAGGAGATGGGGGCTGGATAGATGACTGAGTTGACAAAATGCTTGTTGTGCAAGTGAGGCTTCTGTGTGGATACCTTAGAACCCACGTTAAAAAGGCCGGGTGCAGCACTGTAATCGCAGTGACTGCTGGGGGGCAGAGACAGGCAGGTCCCTGAAGCTCACTGGTGAGTTAGACTGTTCACTTGGCAAAGTTCTGGATCAGTGAGAGATGCCTCGCCTATCTCACACAAAAGATGGAAGGGGCTTGAGAAATTACACCCATGATGATCGAGGCACAGACACACACACACACACACACACACACAGCCCAGAAATAGAAACCAATGGTATTTTTTGTTACTGATCTGACAGGTTTTCTTGGGGTGGTGGTGAGCCTAGGAATGGCGCTCCCCTTGATCTTGTTCTGGTAATAAGGAAAGTGAGAGGCTTGGGAGGGACAAAGAGGTTGATATATCAGGTTAAATTCTTCATGGCTGGGCCAGGCCTGTGCACTTGGGAGGCAGAGGCTAGCCTGGGCTACAGAGAAATTCCAGGACAGCCAGAGCTACATAGTAAGTCCTTGTCTTTAAAGCAACAAACAAACAAAACATCCCCATAGCTGGGAGGCCAGCACGATGAACAGTGTTTAGAATCTCCCAACTCGGGAGACCGAGGCAGGAGGGTAAGGATTCAAGGCCAGTTTCAGCTACTTAGAAATTCTAAGTCAGTCTGGGTTATGTGAGACCCTTTCTCAGAGGGGAAAAACATGATCAAAATATATTGTATGAAAAGAGTTCTTTTTTTTCAATAAATAAAAATGTATCTCAAACTTCAGAATGCTGTTTATTCTTCTGAATACCAACCCCCATTTTTTTTTTACTTTTATCTTTTGCAACTTGGGAATTTCATCTGCTGGGTGTGCCAATAATTTTTTTTTTCTTGAAGAATTCTTTTCAACTTTCCAAGTAACTGTTGGCTTTCTTTTTATCTTATTTTCAGGGAAGGAGCCGGGAAGAATGTGAGTCTTCCTATATGCCAAGACGTTCTGGGAAGAACAGTTTTGAGTCCTCAGAAGCTGTTCTGGGGAAGACCCAGCGGACCCCAGGGCATGTGGCAAACTCCAAAGAAAGACGTGAAACAAAATAAACAAAACGTTTTGCAGGGCTTGTGGGGGTGTGTGCTTAACGCAAGCCACACAAGGCCAAATATGCTTGCTTCAGAGTGTGTGTGTGTGTGTGTNTGTGTGTGTGTGTGTGTGTTGGGGCAAAGGTCCTGCCCCAAAGCTGAGTTCAGAATCCCTGGCGGTTTCTCTCTCTTTCGGGGAAGTCGCCACTCCCTGTCACTCCCCTCGAGCCCTGTGATCTCTGGGAAGTCAGATGACCTTCCTCTCCCCCATCTCCGGTCTACTGTCCTGGAGACCATGGCCCCTCTGCTGGCTCTCTTCTACCTGCTGCAGCTGGGCCCAGGTAGGAGACTGGGAAAGGGGTTGTTGGGGCCCTGTAGGTGTGGCAGGTGCTGCCAGGTCCAGGTCACAAGTCAAAGGGACAGACAGCCTCTTCTTGCCTCTCTCTCATCTGGCCTGGTTTTTCCTTTCGCCCGGTTCTTTCCCACACCTGCAGGTCTGGCTGCTCTCTCCTGCACCAAGAATGTCAATATCTCCGGTGGTAATTTCACCCTCAGCCATGGCTGGGCCCCTGGGAGCCTCCTCATCTACTCCTGCCCCCTGGGCAGGTACCCGTCCCCAGCCTGGAGGAAATGCCAGAGCAACGGGCAGTGGCAGACACCAAAGTCTAGCTCACTTTTCCCCCTGCGATCCTCTCGGATGGTTAAAGCAGTCTGCAAACGTGAGTCCCTTTGAGCTTTGGAGAGTGCCCACCAGTGTCCGCCCAGAGCTTATTAGCAGCGGGTTCTCTGGGAAAAGAGAGACCTGGTGTGGTGGTGACTCACCTTAAATTCCAGCACTTGGGAGGCAAAGGGAGGGAGGAGAGGAAGGGAGACAACCTGGTCTAGAAAGTGAGTTCTAGACCACCCAGGGCCAGAGACCTGTCTCCAAAAACACACAACCCACACCAACAAAAGCCCTCAGAAAACCTCAAACCCAGACCAACCATTAAACAAACAAACCAGGAAAGGTCCACTCTCAACTTAGGAAGACATTGGTTTATTTATTTATTTATTTATTTTTAGCTAAAATTAATTGTAGGGTTATTTGACCACTCTAAATGGATGCTAGGTGCCCCAGAGCACCCTAAAACCACAAATGTTGTTGATGAGAGACTGGGGTGACCAGAGCCCTTAACAGCTCTTTATTAATCAACGAAGTTGAACTGTTTTAAGTTGACAGTATTTGATCAACTGCTTAAAACTGTAATCTTTTGGTTTTTTTTTTTTTTAAAGATTTATTTATTTAGCCGGGCATGGTGGCACACGCCTTTAATCCCAGCACTGAGGAGGCAGAGGCAGGTGGATTTCTGAGTTCGAGGCCAGCCTGGTCTACAAAGTGAGTTCCAGGCCAGCCAGGGCTACACAGAGAAACCCTGTCTCAAAAAACCAAAAAAAAAAAAATTATTTATTTATATGAGTAGACATTGTAGCTGTCCTCAGACACACTAGAAGAGGGTATGGAATCCCCATTACAGATGGTTGTGAGCCACCATGTGGTTGCTGGGAATTGCACTCAGGGCCTCAGGAAGAGCAGCCAGTGCTCTTACCCGCTGAGCCATCTCTCCAGCCCTTTCCTAGCCCCTTTTGATTAATTTTGATTGGCACCTGCTAACTTAGACCACTGCTTTCAACGGTGAGCTTTGAACTTGCAGCTGAGAATGAGCTTACATTGCCTAGGTCCCTCCCACCTCTGGAGTGCCAGCTAGACAGGTACGAGCCACCAGGTTTGGCTTTCTGGGCTCCTTGAGACAGGTTCATGCTATAGCCCAGGCTGGCCCACACTTGCTGCAATTGATCCACCAACCTCTGCCTCTTGAACACCTCTTCTGTTTTTTGAGACAGGGTCTAGCTATACAGTCTAAGTTGGCCTCAAATTCACTATATAGTCTAGAGGGCTTCTATGACAGCTGCCTAAGTACTGGTATTATGGGCTGTCACCACGTTAGTCTCTCTTCATGTTTTCCCACCCAGTTGACCTAAAGGTTTTGGGTCCTAACAGAAGACCCACCCCCGACTCATAGCCTTGGTGTCAACCACCCTCGACTCTTGCCCAGATCCTCTCTCTCCCTCCAGCGGTTCGATGCCTAGCTCCTTCATCCTTTGAGAATGGCATCTATTTCCCTCGGCTGGTGTCCTACCCTGTGGGTAGCAACGTGAGCTTCGAGTGTGCTCAAGGCTTCACCTTGCGGGGCTCGCCTATGCGGTACTGTCGCCCCAATGGCCTGTGGGATGGAGAGACGGCTGTGTGTGACAATGGGGGTAAGTGTTCTGACTGCTGGGAGGTGAGGGTGGGGGGCGTGGGCTTGCGGCCCCGGAAGCTTTTGTGGGGACAGAGCCTAGTGTTCTTGGTGGCTCAGTAATGTTCCTAGATCAGGGTGGGTTGAGGTTTGTGGGCGGCATATCACTGACCGGCTGGGAGCATGTCTAAGTTTCATATCTGACTCGCCGGCTCTACAAACCTTTCAGTTTTGTTTTCTCCTTTCCTTCCCCCTTCTCCCCCCCTCTCTTTCTTCCCTTTCTTTGAAGCTGAACTGGGTTACTCAAGACCCCATGTTTATAAAACAAAGTGGCTCCAGGGGACCCTGGGAGGCCCACTTCTCACCTGGGATGGCCTTGAACTCACCTCCAGTCTCAGTCTCTGGAGTGCTCAGATTATCAGGGACAAGCTATGGAAACCTGACCGGTTGGCTTTTCTAAATGCTTCACGACAACATGTTGTAGTTAACTCCATGAAGTTATCACAGGCAAGACCTGTGAGAGACTAACAGCATCGGGTTAGGCTCAGTGCAGCCTCAGGGGTTTGGTGTGACTCCAGCTGCTTTGAGTTAGATAGCCTCTGCACAGGTCACTCCCCTTCCCGTGCCTCTGGGTTTTTGTTTTGTTTTTTGTTGTTATTTATTTATTTCATGTATGTGAGTACAATGTCGCTGCCTTCAGACACATCAGAGACGGGCATTGGATCCCATTACAGATGGTTGTGAGCCACCATGTGGTTGCTGGGAATTGACAGAAATGGGAATAATGTGGCTCAAGGTGACTCAGTAGTTACAGCACGTGCTGCTCTTCCAGAGGACCAGAGTTTGGGTCCCAGCAAGCACACTGGGCTCACACCCACCAGCAACTCCAGCTCCAGAGGACCCAATGCTCTTGTCTGGTCTTTACACAGAAATACACATAAGTAATAATATTTTAAAATTGGAATAGCCAGGCAGTGGTAGCAGACACCTTTAACTCCAGCACTCAGGAGGCAAAGGCAGGCATCTCTGAGTTTGAGTCCAACTTGGCCTCCAAAGCAAGTTCCAAGACAGCCAGGACTATACAGAGAAATCCGGTCTCAAACACACAAACAAAAAGATAAAAACTTAAAAAGGGAGTGCCTGCTGAGTTAATGGAGCTGAAGTTACTAAGTAACATTTTGAGGAAACAGCAGGGGCTGCAGTGGGCTAGAGCGGCCATGCTGTCCCCCCAGACCCTGCCTGGCCCTGGCTTAGCCATGTGTGGCTCTTCCCAGGCTCCTGCCATCCCAACTTCCCTGAACAATTCCTGGAACCTGGTGATCCTTAAGTACTTTCCAGCCCTAGGAGTGGTGTTTGGGAGAAGTGGGTCTCCTAGGATCTCCTTGAACAACTTTGTTTTATAAACACAGGGTCTCAAGTAGCCCAGGCTAGCTTCAAATGCAGGCTGACCTTGAGCTCCTCCCGATTCTCTTGCCTTATCCAGCAGAGTGCGACTCACCACGCCCAGCGTCACCATCACAGAGAAAGCAGGGTCCCCTAGGTAGCAGACGTCATCCACCCAGACAGCGACACTTTACTCAGTCCTTTGCGTCCGTCTCAAACTGCCATTTATTGAAACCTAAATATAATTCATTTTAAATTTGACATGTAATCTCCCTGCATTAAAGCATGCAACTTGTATGTGAGACTGGAGGTGGGACCCAGGGTTCTTAGAGTGCAGCCGGGCACCCTGGCACTGAGCTACACTCCAAACTCCATAGTAGGAAGATTAAAAAAATATGAACTTCTTCAGCTACACACACTCTTTTTTTTGTTTTGTTTTGTTTTGTTTTGTTTTTTTGTTTTTTTTTTTCGAGACAGGGTTTTTCTGTGTAGCCCTGGCTGTCC
>NC_034607.1:2792609-2794548 GCF_900095145.1 Mus pahari | reverse complement strand
GGAGCTGCCTCTCCGGCCCTCGACCCCGCTCCCTTTGCTCTGCTACTGTCCTTTTGGAAGTTATGGATGTTGTCACAAGAGTCTGTGGTCCTTTTGTTTTTTTTTTTTTTTTTTTTTGGTACTGTATAGTATTCCATTATGAATGCATTATAAAGTATTACTTGTTGTCCTCATCCTGTTGGGTACTTGAGTGATGTCTGGTTTGGGGCTGCAGAGAGTAAGACTTTAGGAATGATCTCTCACCTGGCTTCATCCTCCGGAGTGATACATTGGCCAACCTCAGCTTTATTCAGGGTTTCCCCATTGGGTATTCCAGATGTTTAGCAGAGTTCTCGATGTTCCATATTTCCCCTCACATTTGGAATCGCCTCTAGGTTGAGAGCCGAGCATCCTCATGGTGTGTGGCAATCGCTCAGTGATAGATAAAGTGCATGTGACGCTTGGGTCAGGCCTGGAGTTCTCAGTGGGTGGTTGAGGACCTGAACTCTAACTGCCGGGGATCGTTTAAAGTCTCTAGCCACACTCCAGCCTGATGGTTCTGGTGGCTTAGGGGGTCTAGAAGGAGGAAGAATGTGGCCTGAAGGACAAAGCCAATCAGACCAGCAGACGTTTCCAGGTCCTGTCTACCTGTCATTATTCACTTGCAGCTAGCCACTGCCCCAACCCTGGCATCTCAGTGGGCACAGCTCGGACAGGCTTGAGCTTTGAACTTGGGGACAAGGTCAGTTACCGCTGCTCCTCCTCAAATATGATATTGACCGGCTCTGCAGAGCGGGAGTGTCAGAGCAACGGAGCGTGGAGTGGGTCGGAACCCACCTGCCGACGTGAGTATCTTTAATGTCCTCCTAGGCCTCCATGCCCAAGCCTGGTCCTGGCTGCCCCTTATGTGACTCTTTCCACAGAGCCTTACTCTTATGACTTCCCTGAGGATGTAGCATCTGCCCTGGACACCTCCTTCACCAACCTGCTTGGAGCCACCAATCCCACCCAGGTCCTTCTGACAAGTGAGTATCGGAGAAGGGTCTTGGATGAAGCAGGAGAGAGGCAAGAAAACTGGGTACTGGGAGGTTAGATGACCCTTGGTGGAACACAGGGTGGGGCTGGACATCTGATGCATTGTTTCTTGTTTGCTTCAGAAACTTTGGACCGTAAGATCAAAGTCCAGCGCTCGGGTCACCTGAACCTCTATCTGCTGCTTGATGCTTCTCAGAGTGTGTCAGAAACAGACTTTGACATCTTCAAGAACAGTGCCTTACTCATGGTGGACAGGGTCTGAAATCCAGGGCTACATGGCTTCTCAGTGCCACCCACCCCCCACCCCTTGCTCAGAGCCCCAGGCAGTCCATCTCCTTCCAGAAGTCTCCCCAGGGCACCAGAACCATGAATTCAATGTATAGGAGCATATCTTTATTCCATAAACATTTCGGGACACCTACTGTGTAGGAGGCCCTGGGCCAGGTGCTGAGAGACACCACCACACAGGAGCCAAGCTCAGCTGTGTGTTCTCAGGAAGCCATCATCTATGTAGGGCTGTGGCCTCCAAAGAGTCATCAAGATGACTCTCCTGTTGAATAATTATAGTTTTTTTTATCAAGCCACTGATTTCACATTTCAAGCTAGGTATGGTAGAGGCAGGAGGATTTTAGGAGTTCAAGGCCAGTCTCAGACTGCATGAGGCCAAGGAAGGACTAAAGGACTGGGGAACTGGGGAAGTGGCTCAGTGTGTAAAGGCACGTCGTGCTGCACAAGCTTCAGTCCAGATCGCTGGAATCTGAATTAAATGTCAGAAGCCAGAGGGGTGTTTGTAACCCCAGGGAGATGGGAGGCTCTGACTGCTGGGTGCATGAGCTGCTTCCGTGAGTTCTGAGTACAGAGGCAGAAACACTAATAGTCTCTCTCTCTCTCTCTCTCTCTCTCTCTCTCTCTCTCTCTCTCTCTC
>NC_034607.1:2786999-2791824 GCF_900095145.1 Mus pahari | reverse complement strand
TAGCCCTGGCTGTCCTGGAACTCACTCTGTAGACCAGGCTGGCCTCGAACTCAGAAATCTGCCTGCCTCTGCCTCCCGAGTGCTGGGATTAAAGACCTGCGCCACCACGCCCGGCTTTAATTTAAATTTTTAATTCATTTTCTTCTTGCTCACTGCTCCACTCCTGGTCACTCCCTCCCACAATCCCTCCTTCATCCCTCCTGGGGTTGGGATTGGGGATACCCGAAGAGAATGTGTTGTGTGTTCTAAAGACTGTCAGGGCTTAAAATTAAGGAGCTTCAGTGCTGCCTCCTCCTGTCATCAGTGGTACAGGCCGAAGTGGCAAGGCTCGGTTCCTTTAAATGAGGTGGGCAAGCTCATTACGCCCCCCACTGCGGGTGAAATGAGGAGGGGTGGGTCGTCCGTCCCTCGGAGCACAAGCTCCGCATGTGTCATTCCCTTGGCTCCTTCAAGGCTGCTCTCCTCACGAAGGGTCTTCCCTGTCAGGTTCAGTACAGTCGCTTTGTGTCCCTTGGACCTGCTCTTGTTCGGTTTTGCAGCGCCCGCCCCATACCGCTTGTCTCCCGCCCTCTACAGATCTTCAGCTTTGAGATAAATGTCAGCGTAGCCATCATCACCTTTGCCTCTCAGCCCAAAATCATCATGTCGGTCCTGAGTGAGAGATCCCAGGATGTGACGGAGGTGATCACCAGTCTGCAGTCTGCCAGCTACAAAGGTTTGCCTGTCCCCCACTGGGTGAGGTGGACAGGGGAAGGTGAAGCAAGCACCTTAGACAGATTCCCAGGGGGAGGGGCCAAAGAGGGGCGGAGTCAGAAGAGGGGGAGGAACCTGAAGAGGGGAGGGGCCTGAAGATGTGGCTCAGTTGGCAGAGGGTTTGCCTAGCACATTTGAGGCTCTAGATTCCAACCCTGGTACCTCATAATCCCCCTGCCCCCGTGTCCTAGGTTATCTTTGACTATTTATGAAAATTGAGGCCAGCCTGGACTACATGAGACCCTTTATCAGGAAGAGAGGGAGGGAAGGAGGGAGAGAGAGAGTGCACATTTGTTCATTCTTAGGGCATCAGTAGGATTCCAGTTTCCATAGCTCATAGGTTTCCACAACTCACTGCAAGTCCACGTTCAAATGCACCTGCGGGCCTTAAGCTCCCTGCAGCTCCCTGCAGCTCCCTAGCATGTGGTGTGCTTCTCACAGCTCTCATTAGTCACCCGCATACTGTGTAAAATCTGTCTGGGGTGCCAGCGAACAGCTGGAACACCATAAACTTTTTGGACGCTCCATGTTTAAATCTTGGGAACGTGTAGTGGCCTGAGGTGGACGTCTATGCAATGAGCATTTTCATTTAATTAATTTATTTTTGAGACAGAGTCTTAGTGTGTAGCCCTGGCTGGTCTGGCACTTGTTCTGTAGATCAAGTTGGCCTCAGACTCAGAGAGATCCTCCTGCTTCTGCCTTCTGAGTGCTGGGATCACAGATGTGCACCATCATATCTGGTTCGGCAATGAACTTTCTACAATAGAAAAACCAAAATGTTTGAAAAGACATGCAAAATATCAGAGGTTATTAGAAACTCGGATAGCTTGTGTTCCTGGTGGTCTCAGAGAGTCCCCAATCCCAGGTGACAGGCAGAGAGTTTTCGTTTTGAAGAGATTTTTCTTCTGGAACATTCCAGATCACGGACTTGCCACTGGCACTAACACTTATGAGGCTCTCATCCATGTTTCCTCCATGATGCAAAACCAGAGGGATAGCCTGGGCATGGAGACCTCTGCCTGGAAGGAAATCCGCCACACCATCATCCTTCTGACTGACGGTGGGTGTCTCCCCCTCTGACTGATGGATGGTGGGTGTCTCCCCCTCTGACTGGCGGTGGGTGTCTCCCCCTCTGACTGACTGACGGTGGGTGTCTCCCTCTGCAGGAGGAGGCTGGCAACAGTGGCAGAGTGTCAGGATAGGCTCTGAAGTCTTGTGTTCTGGTTGTCTTTCTGCAGTTGTGAGACTCACTCTCTTAATCTTTGCTTGTTTGTTTTTGAGACAGGGTTTCTCTGTGTACAAGGTTTCTCTGGCCTGCAACTCACTGTGTAGACCATCCCATCCTCAAACTCAGAGATCCACCTGCCTCTGCCTCCAGAGTGCTGGG
This sequence comes from Mus pahari, assembly GCF_900095145.1. Taxonomy (NCBI): domain Eukaryota; kingdom Metazoa; phylum Chordata; class Mammalia; order Rodentia; family Muridae; genus Mus; species Mus pahari. The sequence continues at coordinate 2,789,684 of NC_034607.1, read as the reverse complement.
ATTAAAGATGTGTGTTGTGCTCTGTAGCCCAGGCTAACTTTGAACTCATGATCTTTCTGCTCCAGAATGCTGAGTAGATGGAATTACAAGCATGCACCTTAACACCCAGCTCATAAACACACACACACACACACACACACACACACACACACACACACACACATATACTCTCACACACATATACACTCACACACACATGTACACACTCACACATACATATACTTACATTCATACTCACACACATGCACACATATACTTGCACAAACACATACATACACTCACACACACTCTCTCATACAACACTCACACATACATACACTTAAACACATACATGCACATGTACACATGTATTGGCTAGTTTTGTGTCAACTTGACACAACCTGGAGTTATCACTGAGAAAGGAGCTTCAGTTGGGGAAATGCCTCCACGAGATCCAGCTGTAAGGCATTTTACCCATTAGTGATCAAAGGGGGAGGTCCCCTTGTGGGTGGTGCCATCTCTAGGATGGTAGTCTTAGATTCTATAAGAGAGCAGGCTGAGCAAGTCAGGGGAAGCAAGCCAGTAAGAAACATCCCTCCATGGCCTCTGCATCAGCTCCTGCTTCCTGCCCTGCTTGAGTTCCAGTCCTGACTTCCTTGGTGATGAACAGCAATGTGGAAATGTAAGCCGAATAAACCCTTTCCTCCCCAACTTGCTTCTTGGTCATGATGTTTGTGCAGGAATAGAAACATACACACATTCATTCATACATACATACACTTACACTCATACTCTCTCACTTCACACATACACTTGCATACACACTCATACATACATATACTCACACACACTTGCTCACACACACTCACATACATACATACTCACATGCACACACACTCACACATACATACATACACTGACTCACACTCATACACACTTACACACATATACTCACATACACACACTCACACACACACTTGCTCACACACACTCACTCACATATACACATATTCACACATGCACACACTCACACATACATACACTCATATACATGCATGGACTCACACTCACACATACTCACACATACATATACTCACACACACTCACTCACACACTCACACACATACATGCACACTCACTGACACTCATACACTCTCTCAGTCACACACATATTCTATTCTTTCACAGTCATCATATGTATTTATGGGCTACAGTGTGGCATGTCAGTACATGCACACAGTGTCATGATCTGTGAGTAGCCTGAGTATTGACACATCTGTCACTTCAGTCATTCACTTTTCTTTGTGCTGGAAGCACTTAGAACTCTCTAGCATGATTCTGAAGTAGCCCAGCTACTGGTTACTAACCTTGGCTGTCGTGCTGTGCTATGTGACATCAGAACACTGCACTATAGATACTTCAAAGCTGCGTTGCCATCCTGGTGCAGGGCTATCTGACCCTTTTCTGTGTTTTTCTAACTTTTAGCGTGTGTGCTGTGGAGGCAAGTCTCAGTTTCTTTCTTTTTCTTTCTCTTCATTCCCTCCACCCTGGTTGTTTTGACACTATCTCATTCAGTACCCATACTGGCTTTGAACTCCTGACTCTCCCACCCCACCCCCCACACACATCCTCACCCACCCCCATCCCCAAATTTCTGTCTCCTACTTAAGTGGAACTTGTGTTGATGATGGCTTAATGACAATGGGGACAGCAACAGCTGCTTTCTTGTCTTACACAGGTTTTTTATTTTTGGGGGGGGAGGGGTTGTTTTTGTTTTTCAAAACAGCACATGTAGACCGGCCTGGCCTTGAACTCAGAGATCCACTTAACTCTGCCTCCTAAATGCTGGGATTAAAGGCATACACCACCACTGCCAGATTGCCTTACACAAGTTTTATGGAAAGCCACTTGAGCAGTTTGCACAACAAGGTTCTATGATTTTAAAATGTCTACTCTTGCCTGGTAACCTTGCTGAGTCTGGGAGATACAGCTGCTGCTCTGGGTGTGGTGGGAGGGGCCATCTGGAGCGGATCTGATCTCTCTGATTTGGTTCTTGGTGTGAATCCTGCAGGGTGCAGCTCTCTCTGTTTTAAAATAAAGTTGGCCATACTACCTGGGGTTTTCTGAGAATTAAACAAGGAAAAGTATGGAAAGCCTGCATCCTGATGTGGCGGTGCACACCTGTAATCCTAGCAGCTGGGGAGGGAAGTGGGAAAGAAGGATCAGGAGTTCAAGGCCAGGATTGACTACATGGCAAGTTGGAGATCAGCCTCAATTATATGAGACCTTGTCTGAAAAAAAACAAAAGCCAGCTGAGAGTGGTATGATGACACTTGCATTTAACCTCAGCACTGTGGAAGCACAGAGGCAGACTTCTGCCAGTGAAAGGGCAGCCTGGTCTATATACCAAGTTCTAGGCCAGTCAAGGCTACATAGCAAGACCTTGTCTCAAAAACTAACCCTAAATAAACAAACGCACAAACAAACAAATAAACAAACAAGTCAAATCGTCCTCTCCCCTATGAAGCTCCTTGTCCAGGGTCTGGAACACAGATTAATAATTGTATTTTTATTTTATTTTATTTTATTTTATATACTTTTAAATTGCTGGGCGGTGGTGGCACATGCCTTTAATCCCAGCACTTGGGAGGCAGAGGCAGGCAGATTTCTGAGTTTGAGGCCAGCCTGGTCTACAGAGTGAGTTCC
>NC_034607.1:2759872-2786989 GCF_900095145.1 Mus pahari | reverse complement strand
TCTCAAAAAACCAAAACCAAAACAAAAACAAAAAAACAAAAAAAACCCCAACCAACCCCCCCAAAACCTTTAAATTGTGTGTGTGTGTGTGTGTGTGTGTGTGTGTGTGTGTGTCTGTGTTTGTCTGTGTGTTCTAGCACACATGCATGTGTCAGGAGCCATCTAGGAAAGGCTAAAGTTAGCAGGTGATCTTCCTGGAGGTGGCCCACCTTTCTGCCTGGCCTAAGATGGGTGAGCTCTTAGAGGCAAGATCCAAGATACTTCATCTCAAGATTGCTCCTTGCAGATGACGGATCTCTCCTGCCAGGATCACATAGCCTAAGGAGTCTGGAGTATCAGCTCACCCTATTGAGCAGCTTCCCTGCAGATCAGGATACAGATGAGCTTCCATGAATTAATGATTTTTATAGAATTCCTGATTTGATTAAAATAATCTTAGGAAGGAAGTTTTTAAAAATATTTATTTATTTATTTCATGTATGTGCGTACACTGTAGCTGTTTTCAGACACACCAGCAGAGGGCGTCAGATCTCATTCCAGATGGCTGTGAGCCACCATGTGGTTGGGGGGAATTGAATTCAGGATCTCTGGAAGAGCAGTTAATGCTCTTAACTGCTGAACCATCTCTCCAGCCCCAGGAAGGAAGTTTTAAGAGATGGTCTTAGTTGCTTTGATAGAAAGATATAATAAAGTTAAAATTGGGGGCTGGAGAGGTGGCACTGGCTGCTCTTCCAGAGGTCCTGAGTTCAATTCCCAGGAACCACATGGTGGCTCACAACCACCTGCAATGGAATCTGATGCCCTATTATGGTGTGTCTGAAGGGAGCAACAGTGTACTCATATACATAAAGTAAATAAATATTTTTAAAAAGTTAGAATCAAGAATAGAATATGCGGGCTGGTGAGATGGCTCAGCGGTTAAGAGCATTGACTGCTCTTCTGAAGGTCTTGAGTTCAAATCCCCGCAACCACATGGTGGCTTACAACCATCCGTAACAAGATCTAACGCCCTCTTCCATAGTGTCTGAAGACAACTACAGTGTACTCACATATAATAAATAAATAAATCTTTAAAAAAAATAAATAAAAGAATAGAATATGCCCACCCCTCTTAATAGTAAGTAAAGGCTGCATAATAAGGAATCAATGAGCTTTCATAAATTGCACTAAGAAGAGAAATCGACTTGGGACACATTTGTGATCAAGGAAAAACATTCACTCTAGGTCAGATCCAAGGAAGAGGCCACAGGTGTGCTCTGTGATAAAGCCAGGCTGTGTGCGGCTCTTGCTTTAAACTTATAACGAGCTTACAGAGAGGAACACTGCTTTCAACTTAAGTACCAACACCCCTGTAACTCCCTTTTGTAACATTTTATTTATGAGGTAATTTTCTAAAAGACTTTTGTCTAAGAAGGTATAAAAAAGGCTAAATGGGGGCTGGAGGGATGGCTCAGTGGTTAAGAGCACTGACTGCTCTTCCAGAGGTCCTGAGTTCAATTCCCAGCAACCACATGGTGGCTCACAACCATCTGTAATGGGGTCTGATGCCCTCTTCTGGTGTGTCTGAAGACAAGGACAGTGTACTCACATATATAAAATAAATAATTCTTTTTTTTGTTTTTTTTTTTGTTTTGTTTTTCGAGACAGGGTTTCTCTGTATAGCCCTGGCTGTCCTGGAACTCACTCTGTAGACCAGGCTGGCCTTGAACTCAGAAATCTGCCTGCCTCTGCCTCCCGAGTGCTGAGATTAAAGGCATGCACCACCACACCCGGCTTCCTTTTTTTTTTTTTAAAGGCTAGAGAAAAGAAAGTTGTTGGTTTAGGGGCTCTCTTGTCCACCCACCCACCAATGTCTGTCTGTTGGTCTGGGTACAGGTGTGAGTTATGAAACAGGCGGCCAAGCACAGCCAGAGTGCATGTGTATATGAACGTATGTGTGTCTCTGTGTGTTGTCTATGTAAATGAATTTCCTTCTTTCCTTTTCTTTTCTCTCTGGTTCACAAAGAGTTAATGAGCCAGGTGGCGAGGCCACAGAGAGGAGCACTAGCAATATCTCCTTCACCTAACCCCTCCCCGCTACACAGCAGCATCTGTATTTCTAACTGTTGAGGGATGGTTCCTACAATGGCTGTAGTAACTTCCAGAGTTAACTACCAGAGCCCAGAGACTTTAGCCTTAGAATAGCACAGAGTTTAAGAAAGTTAAACATTACCAAATTAAGCTGCTTTTGCCCCAGCAATTGCAACCTTTGCCGTCACAATTGCCAACACCCCCATCGCTGCCTTCTAGACCTGGAAATCCTATAGATGCTGGGAAGGTCACTAGTGTGTGTGTGTGTGTGTGTGTGTGTGTGTGTGTGTGTGTATGTGTATACATATATACGTATACTCCGAAATTACACAATATTACATGCACATACACATGCACACACATATGCGCACACTCCAAATTTTCATTATCCACTCATCTTCTGATGGACAAGAAAGTTGGCTCCAATTCTTTGCTCTAGTAAATGAAGCAGCAATAACCACAGGGTGCAGATATCTCTATGGTAGCATGTGGAGTTGTCTCAGTTATGCCCAGGAGTAAAATATAACTGGGTTATGTGGTAGTTATATTTCTAATTGTTGAGGAATGGTTTCTACAATGGCTGTATTAATTTGCAGCGCACCATCGTGCCTTTGCAGGTCATGATAGGGCCTTGGATGTTTTGGGAACGGAGTTCTAGACAGTTGTGAGCCATCCATCATGTAAGTGCTGGGAACTGAACCTGGGTCCTCTGGAAGAGCAACGAGTGCTCTCACCCACTGAGTCGTCTCTCCAGCCTGAAGCAGTGTGTTTTGAAATGGCTGAACGTCCCGCATGTTTCCAGGGATGTGCAGGATTCTGAAGTCAGCCCAGACGGATCATTCTTTTCCTTCGCTGTTCTAGGCAAGTCCAACATGGGTGGCTCTCCCAAGGCAGCGGTCACCAGAATCAGAGAGCTCCTGAGCATCGAGCAGAACAGAGAAGACTACCTGGGTGAGACTCTGCCCTGTCCAATCCCTATCAGTAGGGGATAGGAACGGGATCCTCTGTCACAGGGTTCAATGTGACCTAGCTCTGGCCCTGAACCAAGAGGGTTTCCCCATAGTTCTGCGGAATCGGAGTATCCCCAAACTGCGCATGCTCCCTACTCTGGCTCCATCTCCAGAGGGCTGCGGCTGTGGGCCGCTCCTTCCGCTGTAAAAAACAGTCAGCAGTGTACCTGCCTCCCAGGCAGGTAGGGGAGGAAGCTAAGGAAAATGTGAGCTGATGCAGAAAGCTACCGCCACTTCATCAGCAGCTCACATTTCAGGAAACTGCAGGAAGAACCTGCCTGGGTTCCTGGTAGGGACTGTCCCTCTGCTGTCCCTTTATCAGTAGGCACTTAGGTGTTGGTGGGTGAAGCTGCTGAAGAAACAAATAATTCTTCAGGGCTGGGGCGACCAAAAACTGTGCTTACCTATGACCAGACAACAATTAAAGATTTTTTTTCTTGGTTTGTTTCTGAGACAAGGTCTCGCTATGTAGAGGCCTGGTGGCTGCAGGGTCCTGGGCTTGTAGCCACAAAACCCCAATCTTCACCTCTGTGGTCACGCCAATTTTTGTTTGGTTTCTACAGTGCCTAGCTAGCTATGTTTGGGTTCAAATAGCCTATGTAATTATTGCAATGTTGGGGACTGAATGTAGTCTTTGTTTGTTTATTTGTTTTTTGCCTACTAGGCAAGTACTTTGCCATTGAGCTATAACCCCAGGCCTCTGCTTACTTTTATTATAGACATTTATATTTTTAATGTGTGTGTGTGTGTGTGTGTGTGTGTGTGTGATTGTGAGTACTTTTGGAAGCTATAGGAGGATAACACCTCCCTGGAGCTGGAGTTACAGTCAGTGGGTGCTGGAGCCTGAACTCTGGTCCTCTGGAAGAGCAGCAAGCACTGACCACTGAGCATTCTTTTCAGCCCTCTTTTGTTTTCTTTTGGGGATGGGCCCAGGTTGGCCTCCAACTCGAGAGGTAGCCTAGGCTGATGTTCCTAACTCCACCTCCTGAGTGTTAGTAATACAAGGCAAAAGACCCTGGGGGCAAATGCCTTTAAATTCAGCACTTAGGAGGCAGAGGCAGGCAGATCTCTGTGAGTTCGAGGCCAGCCTGATCTACAAAGTAATTTCCAAGACAGCCAGAGCTACACAGAGACACTGTCTCCAACAAAAAAACACCCTAATTCTAATTCAGGTCACATCCACAATAGAATAGAACTTGAACACATCCTTCTGGGGACACACAATTCTACCCACTGCAGGCAAACACAAAAGATTCATGCACATACACATGCACACATGCACCACATTCAAGTGGTGACATGATGTGAAGCCAAGTGGGGGTGGCATGGGAGGGTCCGGGGCATTGCAGCCTGGGGGAGAGCACCCCAGCCAGAGGTGCAGCTGGAGCAGAGGCCCGAGGAGGGAATGTACATGCTGGTTTGAGGAGCTTCTAAGAGGCTATGTGTGTGGGGGTTGCTGAGTGGCAGTAGGAGAGGAAGCGAGCCGGAGTGAAGGAGATGGGAGCCCATCTAACTCAGGCCTTTGTCAGCTTGGTGAGTTCAAGCACCCACTTCATGTCTCGGGTGGCCTCTCGGTCACAGGCTCTGGTGATTTCCCTCCTTCCCACCAGACATCTATGCTATCGGGGTGGGCAAGCTGGATGTGGACTGGAAAGAACTGAATGAGCTGGGGTCCAAGAAGAGTGGCGAGAGGCACGCCTTCATCTTGCAGGATGCAAAGGCCGTGCAACAGATCTTTGAGCACATGTTGGGTGAGTAAGCTTTGTCCCCCGCTGCAGAAGAGAGCATAGTGGGGACTCAGATGGGGGCTCACGGTGGCAGCCTGGACCAGTGGCCCTCACCCACTTCCCTCCCCATCTTCCTTTCCCCTTAGATGTCTCTAAGCTCACAGATACCATCTGTGGGGTGGGGAACATGTCCACCAATGCCTCTAACCAGGAGAGGACACCTTGGCAAGTCACCTTTAAGGTATCAGGAAGGAGGGACAGGGCTTAGACTCAGAGGTACAAACAGCCAGGCATAGCAAACCTGGACTGTTGTCTCTTCCCTGCAGCCCAAGAGCAAGGAAACTTGCCAGGGGTCGCTCATCTCTGATCAGTGGGTGCTGATAGCAGCTCACTGCTTCCATGACACTCAGATGGAGGACCGCCACCTGTGGAGGGTCACCGTGGGTAAGTCGGGGGCTGCAGTAGATCCCTCACTGCAAGGCCAGAGTCACCACTGTCTCTCCTCAGCCCTTGGTCCAGGCTAATTCACCTTTGTTTCCAGGTGATCCCACCTCTCAGCGTGGCAAAGAATTTCTTGTGGAGGATGTGATCATTGCCCCAGGGTTTAATGTCTATGCAAAGCGGAAGCAGGGCATCTCAGAGTTCTATGCTGATGACATTGCCTTGCTGAAGCTATCTTCGAAAGTGAAAATGTCCACCCATGCCAGGTGCCTGAACCCAGATGGGAGAGTACCCTATCGAGGATGGTGCTCTGGAAAGCACCAGAGGGGGTACTGAGGATGGGCCTGTCTGACACTCATCTTTCTCCCCAGACCCATCTGCCTTCCTTGCACCGTGGGAGCCAACATGGCTCTGCGGAGACCCCCAGGTAGTACCTGTAAAGACCATGGTGAGTGCTGGAGGCTTGAGGTTCTTGGTGGGTTGGAGCCAGAGCTTGCAGGGACCAGGTCCTTGCAGAGTGCCAGCAGGGATGGGGCTGCAGTCCTTAAGCTGGGTAAAGAAACCTGTACCAACACCCCTTTCTCCCCAATGGCAGAGACAGAACTTCTGTCACAGCAGAAAGTTCCTGCACATTTTGTAGCTTTGAATGGGAATAGACTGAACATCAACCTCAGGACAGGACCTGAGGTGAGAGCTTAGTAAGGGATGCTGGGATACCTGGGGGGGGGGGCAGCTCCCAGAATGTCCAGCCCTGCCTGGAGTCTCGATTCTTGGACCTTACAGGTTTGCCTAATGTCTCCTGGCATGTCCTCATTCTTCTCTCCTATGCCCCATACCGCAGTGGACAAGGTGTATTCAGGCTGTCTCCGAAAACAAGAACATCTTCCCCAGCTTGACAAATGTCAGCGAGGTGGTGACAGAGCAGTTCCTATGCAGTGGGATGGAGGAGGGAGAGGACAATCCTTGCAAAGGTTAGTCTGATCCTGGACTTCCAGGGAGAAGGCTACAGTGTCCCTGGAACCGGTTAGCAAGCACTCGGAATGCTGGTGTTCTGTTCTGGACAATACTGCCTTTTCTTTCCCTGAAGGAGAATCTGGGGGAGCCGTTTTCCTTGAGCGGAGATACAGGTTTTTCCAGGTGAGAAGCAGGATCTGGAGGGGCCTCCCTGTCAGGGCACAAGTTCTTCTCGCTGGGGGCAGGTGGGAGGCCTTTGAGGGGAACCAGAGAGGCCGAGGCTTGGAGTGGGGCCACCACTATCTCCACCCTGTTGTCTCTCCCCTCCAGGTGGGCCTGGTGAGTTGGGGTCTTTTCGACCCTTGTCATGGTTCCTCCAACAAAAACGTGCGCAAGAAACCTCTGCATGGTGTTCTGCCGAGGGACTTCCACATTAGTCTTTTCCGCCTGCAGCCCTGGCTGAGGCAGCACCTGGGTGGTGTCCTGGACTTTCTGCCACTGTAACATGGTCACTGGTCCTTTAGTAGTCCGAACCTCCTATCTAACACCTCTGAGCATTCTCACTCCTGGGTACATAAATCTTGGGCCCCCGGGAGCCCAGAGACAGTGGCAAAAGCTAGGGAATCCCCAGGGTTGTGCCAGGACCGCTGTGCCACCTGCGAAGCAAGTCTCTCTCTAGCGTGGATGACCTGTGCTCCTTTTGCTTTTACATGGAATTTCCCAGTTTTGAAATAAATAAAAATCAATGATTTCCACATCCTGTCTGTCTTATGTCTTGGGGGTGGGGAGGTCAGGAAGATTCCAGGAAGGTCAGAGTCCCTGCTGCACAAACAGTGGTTGGACTCTGCCCCATCACACAGTCCATGGAAAGACTGATCTCTTAAGTTGGGGGTAGTGGAGGTGGTGGTCTGTGCTTGTTAGGAGGGTCTGGGGGTTAAGAGGGAGCTTTGAAAGGGAAGTTCTGGCCCTTGGTCAGTCAAGGGTGGGGCTCACATAGTTTCTGTTTCCTCAGTTGGCAGCTCAGCTGGGGCCCTCTTTCATGAATGTTCCGGGAAGCAGTGGCTGCCTGCGCAGGGTAGGCTGGCCAGGCGGCAGGTGCCAGAGCAGATTGCACAAAAGGTTAGGGGATGGTGGGAAAGGGGTGTGGCCAGATCCAGCATTTGAGTTTCAGTTTGGACAGGAGGTCAAATAGGCACTCAGAGTGACCTGGAAAGGGCTTTGGGCCACTGGACTCTGGTGCTTTCCATGACAATGGAGCACCCCCAGCTCTGCCTCGTCCTCTGGGTCTTAGGCTTCTCCTCTGGAGGTAAGCAAAGGATACTCCATCCTCTTTTTGTCCCCAGCATCTGTCTTCGACCTTTCGGGGCCAGGCTTCACTAGACTTTCTCCTCAGGTGTGAGCGCAACTCCAGTGCTTGAGGCCCGGCCCCAGGTCTCCTGCTCTCTGGAGGGAGTAGAGATCAAAGGAGGCTCCTTTCAACTTCTCCAAGCTGGTCAGGCCCTGGAGTACCTATGTCCCTCTGGCTTCTACCCATACCCTGTGCAGACTCGAACCTGCAGATCCACAGGCTCCTGGAGCGACCTGAAGACCCGAGACCAAAAGATTGTCCAGAAGGCGGAATGCAGAGGTTGGAGGTTTGGGGGTGTGGGCAGTGGATGGCCGGGCAGAGTGGGGTGGAGGCTGTTCAGTGCTGGGTAAGGTGAGAGCTGAGACTGGCAGTCTGACCTGTGGGCTGGTTGAGCATGGGCACACCTCTGCGGGTGCGTCATGGGAGGCTTTCCTCGGGCAGTGAGAACAATACTCAGAAAACCGGAAAGGTGGTCTAGAAATGTAGATCAGTTGGTAGAGTGCTTGCCTTCCATGCACAAAGCAGTACCGCATGAAGCAGGTGTGGTGCGTGCCTGCAGTCCTGACGCTCAGGACATAGGGGCAGGAGGGGAAGAAGCTCAATGACCTTCAGCTTCATAGAGTTTGAAGCCAGCCCGGGCTACATGAGACCTTGCCTCAGAACAAAACAAAATAATCCCATCACACAAGAGGAGGGGGCAGTAGGGCTGAGGGGACTGGGCAGGTACTGTTTCTCAGTCACAGGATTTCTAAGACCAGGAAGGACTTAGAAACAGCGCTTGGTGACTTTTCCCTGTCTTTCCTAAAGCAATACGCTGCCCACGACCACAGGACTTTGAAAATGGGGAATTCTGGCCCCGGTCCCCCTTCTACAACCTGAGTGACCAGATTTCTTTTCAATGCTATGATGGTTACGTTCTCCGGGGCTCTGCTAATCGCACCTGCCAAGAGAATGGCCGGTGGGATGGGCAGACAGCCATCTGTGATGATGGAGGTGAGAACCTGGTCACCCCTGACTTTACCCTCTGCTGGAGGGCTTCACCCTGGGAGTGCATGAGCCCTCAAGTTGTCTCATGTCTCTGCAGCTGGCTACTGTCCCAATCCCGGTATTCCCATCGGGACAAGGAAGGTGGGTAGCCAATACCGCCTTGAAGACACCGTTACTTACCATTGCAGCCGGGGGCTTGTCCTGCGTGGCTCCCAGCAGCGAAGGTGTCAAGAAGGTGGCTCATGGAGTGGGACAGAGCCTTCCTGCCAAGGTGACCCTTGACCTGCTCCCTGTTGCCCTGCTGGCTCCACACTAAGTGTCTCTCGTCCTGAAATCCTATCACCCTGTCAGTGTGTCCTCAGTACTCCATCTGACCTACTCTCTGACCATTCCTAGATTCCTTCATGTATGACAGCCCTCAAGAGGTGGCCGAAGCATTCCTGTCCTCCCTGACGGAGACCATCGAAGGAGCCGATGCCGAGGATGGGCACAGCCCAGGTTAGAATACAAGGAGGGAGGCTGAGCAGGAAGCCCAGGGAAGGATGGGTGGTCTGTCAGGTACTGTACATACCAGAAGCTGAGTCTCTGCTGGCACCTAGGGGAACAGCAGAAGAGGAAGATTGTCCTAGACCCCTCGGGCTCCATGAATATCTACCTGGTGCTAGATGGATCCGACAGCATCGGAAGCAGCAACTTCACAGGGGCCAAGCGGTGTCTCACCAACTTGATTGAGAAGGTAGATCAGAGCTTCCCTCCCTTTGAAATGAGGGGACCTTATCTGGACCTCACTGCCCTTACAAGACTGGTTTCCTGTGTTCCCAGATCCTCTGGATCCAGGTCCTGTTGTCCTCTAGCCTCTTTCCTGTCTCAACAGGAGTGTTGACTACCCTCCACACTGTTTTTTTTTTCCTTTTTTCTTTTTTTTTAAAAACACAATGGCCTCTTGCTCACGCACAGGTGGCGAGTTACGGGGTGAGGCCACGATATGGTCTCCTGACATATGCTACAGTCCCCAAAGTGTTGGTCAGAGTGTCTGATGAGAAGAGTAGTGATGCCGACTGGGTCACAGAGAAGCTCAACCAAATCAGTTATGAAGGTCAGAGGTCAGGGAAGGGAAAGCCGGGAGGTGCACCTTGGGGCTGTGGTGGTCAGAAGCTCGGGGTTCTTCTGGAGAAAGGAGACAAGACTACTATTGGTTAGAGGTTGAACAAAAGTGTCATTGGGCAATGGAGAATGCTGGGAGAGTCAAGGGCAAGTGGGTGATAACAAAAGTTAAACGCTGTCTGGACTTGGTGGCACAAGCCTTTAATCCCAACATCCAAGGCCAGCATGGTCTATATAGTAAAAGTTGAAGAACGTGGGGTCTCAGTTGTCACAGACTTCTGAGGTGCAGATGTGACTTGGAAGATAAGGTCAGTGACCTCTTCTTTGTCTATAGACCACAAGCTGAAGTCAGGGACCAACACCAAGAGGGCTCTCCAGGCTGTGTATAGCATGATGAGCTGGGGAGTGGATGCCCAGCCTGAAAGCTGGAATAGAACCCGCCATGTCATCATCATTATGACCGACGGTGAGGTCTTCCTCCTACCCCACCATCCTCCCTTCTCCAGAGCATGTGTTTGTGTCTCCAGACAGTGTATCTTTTCTGACCCACTTTCATGATCCTCATGTTTCCCACAGGCTTGCACAACATGGGTGGAGACCCTGTCACTGTCATTCAGGACATCCGAGACTTGCTGGAAATTGGCAGGGATCGCAAAAATCCCAGGGAGGATTATCTGGGTGAGTGGCCCATTTGGGATCCAACACCTTCAAACCCTCACCCTTCACGGCCTGGACTCTCACCCTCTCCTTCTCTCCTTCAGATGTGTATGTGTTTGGGGTCGGGCCTCTGGTGGACTCTGTGAACATCAATGCCTTAGCTTCCAAAAAGGACAATGAGCGTCATGTGTTTAAAGTCAAGGATATGGAGAACCTGGAGGATGTTTTCTACCAAATGATTGGTAGGAAGACTCAAGGGTGTACAAGGGGAAGCTGCAAACTGAGGTTGCCAACGTCTCCCACCCCAAAGCCATCAAAACCCGGAAGGCTCACCCTCTGCCCCCGCCATGCCTCCCCCGGGTCTATTTTTACTTCCTGATTTCTCACACTCACAGAACTCTAATAGCTTATTTTACAGATGTAGAAACTGAGGCTGGGCACAGCAAGTCAGCATCAAGACTGTGGCTAAAGATGCTCAGTCCTCAGATCTCCCGGTCAATCTTTTCTTACTACACCACGGGGTTCCTCAGCTAACACACAGAACCCTCTCCCTGCTTGCTCCCCTTTCCCCTTCTGGGCCTCTGCTGCCAACAGACACACAGGGACCCAACAAAGTTGGCTACAATGACTTGAGTCTTCAGCATTCTTTCCCTGACAGATGAAACCAAATCTCTGGGTCTCTGTGGCATGGTGTGGGAGCATGAAAAAGGCAACGATTATCACAAGCAACCATGGCAAGCCAAGATCTCAGTCACTGTAAGCATTCGAGCAATGGGGACTTGTGGGAGAGAAGGGCAGGGCAGAGGGAAGAGGAGGGGAAATATCTGCACTAGCTGTAATCCTGGCTGTTCAGGAAGCCAAGGCAGGGTAGAGATTCATGGCCTGCTTGGGCTACAGTGAGTTCAAGGTCAATACAATAACTTAGCAAACTGCCTGAAAATGGGGAAGGATGCTAGGCATGGGGCACATACACGCTGGTGCCCTGGCACCTGGATGTGAGAGCAGGGCTGCCTTGTGTCTGAGGTCAGTCTGGGCTATACAGTAAGGCTGGGCATTAGCCATGAAGAGAAGAAAGCTGGGGCTAATGTTCACCTAGCTTGTACACAGCAGCCTCAAGCAGTACACACACACCAAGGTTCATCTGCATTGGCTTCCTAGCGCCCTCTGAAAGGACATGAGAACTGTATGGGGGCCGTGGTGTCTGAGTACTTCGTGCTGACAGCAGCGCACTGCTTCACAGTGGAAGATCAGAAGCATTCCATCAAGGTCAGCGTGGGTAAGGATGCAGTCAAAACTGACCTCCAGGCCCATCTATCTTCAGGAAGCACTGACATGTTATGACCTGTAGCCCACCTGTTCTCAGCACAGCCCCCCCGGCCCCTAACCCTGACTAGTCAAGGATGGGGAAACAGAACTCCAAAGATGAGGTGGGGCCAGAGGCAGGAGGCTGCTTCCATAAACATGGTGCACATTCTCCTTCTCTCAGGGGGTCAGAGGCGGGACCTGGAGATTGAAGAGGTCCTGTTCCACCCCAATTATGATATTAATGGGAAAAAGGCAGAAGGGATCCCCGAGTTCTATGACTATGATGTGGCCCTAGTCAAGCTCAAGAACAAGCTCAAGTATGGCCAGACTCTCAGGTGAGTGAGGCTGCGGCTCGGAGATGTTAGGGAAGGTGGGCTGGAGGCACAGGGCTGAGTAGGCTGTCTGTGGTCCCTCACTGTACCTGTCTCGGTAGGCCCATCTGTCTCCCCTGCACGGAGGGAACCACACGAGCCTTGCGGCTTCCTCAGACAGCCACCTGCAAGCAGCACAGTAAGGCATAGTCTGGGATAAGACAAGGATGAGACTCAAAAGACAAAGGGGTGGAAAGAGGGAGTTCAAAGTGTTAAACTGCTCAGTTCAAGGCCTACCTCCAACTGGCCCAAGGGGCACCTGCTGGGTGAGAAGTGAGGGTTCAGCTGGCCTGACCCCATTACTTTTCCAGAGGAACAGTTGCTTCCTGTGAAGGACGTCAAAGCTCTGTTTGTATCTGAGCAAGGGAAGAAGCTGACTCGGAAGGAGGTGTACATCAAGAATGGGGACAAGGTGAGCAGAGGACTCTGGAGAGGGTCACGTAGGCCTCATTCCTTCCTTAGCTAGCTTTGTTTACACCTTTGTTGCCTACAGAAAGCCAGTTGTGAGAGAGATGCTACAAAGGCCCAAGGCTATGAGGGGGTCAAAGATGCCTCTGAGGTGGTCACTCCACGGTTCCTCTGCACAGGAGGGGTGGATCCCTATGATGACTCCAATACATGCAAAGGTGAGGTGGCTCTCTGGCTATGCTGCAAGTCCACAGGCCCAGCGTCTTTCCCCTACAGCTTCTCTCTTCTACAGGAGATTCCGGGGGCCCACTCATTGTTCACAAGAGAAGCCGCTTCATTCAAGTGAGTGGTCCCCTCTAGTCCCTTGGGGAGATGCCCAGGGGTCACAAAAAGAAAGCCTGCTGTACATGGCTAGAAAAGGGGGCAGAACAGGGCCTACCTCATCTGATAGCTATGTTCTTAACTGGTCAGTGAATGCCAAGTGTCTGGCTTATGTGCACCATGGAAGTCAGGGGGAGCTGGGCTCCCAGTGCACTTCTTTAGGCCAGCTTGGAAGCTTTCTGGGATTATGAAGTGTCAAGTGACCCATGGCACGCCCTTATCTACACAGGTTGGTGTCATCAGCTGGGGAGTAGTCGATGTCTGCAAAGACCAGAGGCGGCAACAGCTGGTACCCTCTTATGCCCGGGACTTCCACATCAACCTCTTCCAGGTGCTGCCCTGGCTAAAGGACAAGCTCAAAGATGAGGATTTGGGTTTTCTATAAAGAGCTTCCTGCAGGGAGGGGTGAGGACAGATTAAAGCAGTTACAATAACAAGTGTGTTCCACATCTTTTTGGGGTAAGGGCGTGGGGGCGTGCACTGGTTGACATCAACACTGACAGCCGCTTTTGAAAGCTTAACTCCAATCCCAAGTTCTGAAAGACTAGAGGCTGACAGAGGTGAAAAGCTTCTACCCCAGGGTTTTACTGAGACCAGCTTGGGGGCATATGAGGCACAAGGAATCCAGCTTCATGTCCTAGAAGCCATCCACAAGGTTTCCTATAGATCGTCACTGTACACAATCTGGGTCCTCTTGTCTCGATGGCAACCCTTAGGGCTGTTCTGGACAGCTAAGGAGGGAGGAAAGTGACAGTTAAGGTCTGAAGCAGCAGTGGCGTTAGACCTGGGGTCCAGAGCCCTGGCCCTGGTCCACCAGGGCTTACTCTGCCCTCTGGTGGCCATAACCTCACCGTGGGTTAGAAAATCCAGAATGCTAACACAGAGATGTGACTATGATATCATAAAATACATGGAAATGAAAAGATCAGAATGTCTCTGTGGTCTTGCTGGCATTCTGGTTCCTTCCTGGTGTTTGCAGGGACTTTGCTTACTCCTTCCTCAGAAAAATTGTTTTCGGGTAGAATGGGAGACCCCACGAGGACCTCTTGAAACCCAAGTGTTCAGCTTTTCTTTCCTCATACTCCTCATCCCGCCCAAGGATTCCCTGTGGGGCTAAGAGATAGGCTTCCTCTTTGGTCTTATACTCTTCTCAGAGCCTCAGCCGAAAGCCCAGAGCTTCTGCGGTTGCTCTCAGCTTGGACTCTTCTTCATGGTTCCTTTGCTGCAGACTCCACTTGGGCCTAGCCAGCCAGGACTGCTGGAGGTACGCCCGGCACAGACAGTAGAGCCCAGCTTCCTAATGCTCTTGATTCTCTAAACCAGTCTCGGGTCACTTTCCAATCTCCAGAATCCCCATCTCTGACGGTCCCAGATGCACAGAACACTAATCTACGTTTCCATGCCTGGTCTCCTACCTGAGGTCCAGACCCACAATACCAAGTTCAGGTAGCACCCCAGCTCAGAGGCGACAACCGGGCTCCTGCTTTCCCGTCTGTGACAGTCACGGTTGGAGGACCCTGTTCTGTTTTTCCAAATGGCTTTTCAAGACAAGATTTTTCTGGGTAGCCTTGGCTGTTCTGAACTCTGCTCTGTAGGCAGGCTGGCCTTGAACCCAAGGGCTCCACCTGGCTCCCTCCCATGTGTTGTGGCTGAAGGTGTGTGCCACCACTGAGAGAGCGCCTTCAGTGCTGCTCTCCTCCCTCACCCGACAGATGCCCTGGCAATTCTTCATCCGCTGCCTAGTGAAGATCCTGACCTTGGGCACTTTAGGCAACTCAAAGGAAGTGCTATGCTTCAGGGAGGGGGAGGGAAGAGCCTCATCCTTACCAAGGGAGCCCCAGACAGATTTGCCAGTAGCAGCGTCCAGCATGGGCTGTTTTCGGGCTATGTTGACTTTGAGCTGCACAGATTCCACCTGGGTCCCATTGAGCTGTGGGACAAGAGGGGAGGGGACAGAGGATGGGCGTTACACGGAGCAAGGTGCTGCTGCCCTGGGAGGAGCAGACAGGAATGTGAGGATGAAGGTTTCCTCAGTCAGGAGAAAAGTTTCCTCTAGAAGCAGGTATTGAAAGGAGAAGCAGGAGGATGACAGGAGGGATGGGAGGAACGGTCTGAGAAGTCCCAACCTCAGCAACGGCCTGATCTGCAGACTCCATCTTCTCGTAGGTGACGAAGGCACAGCTGGGTAAGAGAGAAAGCAGGCAGGGGACTCCATGGAGCCAGTGTCCCCACATGCTAGACCAGGCAGCTCCCTCCCCAGGATGTTGTTCATCCTTACTTTCTGGGTGGGTCCATAGAGAGGTCGATGATATTTCCAAAGGGAGAGAAGGCCCCTCGGAGGAGGGTGGGCGTCATGTCCTCTCCATACACATACAGTGTGTTCCCCTTCCGAGGGGCCCTCCGTTCGGGGAATGAGTCTGACCCTGTGGGTTAGGAACCACAGTCATTACTGGGTCCACCTCACCTTCTACTTAGCAGGACCCACCTAAACCCTGGCTAAGACCACTCACTGCGGAAAGGGCCCTCTCGGTCTCGTTCCCGATCCCGGTCTCTGTCTCGATCCCGCTCTTTGTCTTTGTCTCGATCCCGGTCTCTGTCTTTATCCCGGTCTCTGTCTCGATCCCGGTCTCTGTCTCTCTCTTTGTCCCGGTCCCTATCTCGGCTCCGGTCATGACTTCGGTCCCTGCTGCGGCTTCGGGGAGGGGAGGCTGAGGAGCGGGCACTACCATGCTCTTCATAGCTCCAGTCAAAGCCTCGAGGTGGGCCATCACCAGCCCCGGGGGCCTCTGCCTCTTCTCCATCTTGTCCCAGTTCCCGAAGCCGGTCACTAGAAGACACAAAGCTGGGGAGAGGCAGACAGTAAGGACCAAAGGGGGCTCGACCTTCTTCCAGACCTTTTGGAGTCAACATTGCCTCTGCAGCTAGCTCCTCCCATTCTAGCCCTGAACTTTCCAGTCACTCTGGCCTCTGACCCCACACCAAACAGCGCTCTCTCTGACCTTTCATACAGAGATTTCCTCTGGGGACGTCTGGATGGCTAAGGGGAAAGAAAAGACAGAGAACAATTCAAAAGACTCCCAGGTGCCAGAGTTGGTCCACAGTGTGTGGGTCTCTTGTCCCCAACCCCTGCCCCACAGAAACCATTACCTCCTGTAGGTCCTCATCAGCAGACATGCTCCTCTGGAACGGCTGGAAAGTGGGGACAGGCCCCTTCTCTGGGTCCTGGAAAGGGGTAGATACCCATGTTAGCGTGGACCAGGAGAACCCTTCCCCCTCTCTTCTCTGCTTCTCTTGTGCTCCTGTTACTCTTATGATGATGTGCTGGACTTTTTGGTTTATTGGTTTTTCAAGATAGGGCTTCTCTGTGTGGCTCTGGCTATCCTGAACCTGGGGATAGCTGTAGACCAGGTTGTCCTTGATGTCGAGACAGCTCTCGGCCTGTCTGCTCCAAGTGCTGGGATTAAAGGTGTGTGCCACTGTATCTGCTGATGTGCTGGTTTTTGAGTAAGTGGTTTACTCCAACCCCCCTTCAATCCAAGCAGCACAAATGTGGAAAAGAGATGTGGGCCACCCAGGTTGCTTTGTAATAGACAGAAAGCTAGCTCCAGTGGCTGCAGTGGCAGGCACTACTTGTGAGGCGGAGGCCAGAGCATCACTTGAGTTCATGAGTACAGTCAGACCCTGTCTCAAGGAACAAGGAAGACTAGAAGGAAACACCCTAACCTCAGAACCGCACAGTTTGCTCATATGTGAACATGCATGACTCCCCCCCCTCCAGCTGATGCCAGGACGCCCCAGACAATCTTCCAATGTGCTCACCTTTAACTTCCCTTCCAGGGTCCGAGAACGTTTGAAGCCTGAGTTCTTAGTTTCAGCCTTGATGGCACTGATGGCTCCTGACTTCACCAGTTGTTTGGCCTGTTCTGTTGCTGTGGCAGTGTCCACCACAGGCTGCTCTGACAGTGCTGGGGAGAGAGGGAGGGGGAGGGGAGAGAGGCATTCATTATGCAGGCTGTGGAGGGAAGCCCTATGCTGCTGCTGCCCCCTGGACTGTCTATCTCTGTCACTTACAGCGTTTGACACCGCCCTGGCTCGCTGTGCCACTGCTGCTCTGCTTCTTCAGAGCCAGCAATGCCTTTTTCTGGAAAGGAGAGAGGTCAGTGAGAAGAGAGGTCTGTCAACCAAGGCCTGATTCCGAGGCTAGCGTGTGTGACATCCTGGTCCTGGAGTGGTTCATCCCCCCTCCACATCATCATGAAGCCCACAATATTTAACCTAACCAAATTATGGTGTTCAAGGCCTTCCAGTCTCATATTTTGGAAACTGAAAACCAAAAACACCTAAGCCCTACCATATAAGCTGCAGATAAGTCCTGAATGTCATCCTTGGGGATTTTATCCACCCATCTCACATCTTCTGTGTATTTAATGAGGCCGTGCAGAATCAAAACACATAGTTCCTACCCTTAACAAGTTCAGAATCCAGGAAACAATGGCTAGACTGACAGCCAAGAATAATCTAGGGCACTAATCACTCAGGGCTGAGTACAAGCAACACTTTCAGGTGCTTAAGTGGCTACTAAACTGAGACCTCACAGAATTACCCAACACAGTCAGAAAAGATACTTTAGACAAAGAAATCGGGGTGGTGAAAATGCAGAGGAGGTTTTGGAAGGCAGGTTTTAAGAGAAAATAATTCTGTCTCTTTTGACAGATATGGTGAGCTGATATTTCAGTTCTATACATGATGTGAAACCTCTGAAGTGTTTTCAATGGATCAAGTGTGCTCTCAAAATAGCAAAGCCAAACCCTGAAAATGAGAAATTACTCAGAGGTTTCACTAGTAAGGAGAGTGCTGAGCACGGTGTTGTGCACCTAGAGTTCCACTTCCCGAGAGAAGCTGAGGAAGATCCCAGGAGCCCAGGAGTAGGAAAAAACAAAAAAAAAACCCAACCCAGCCACATACTGAGATCCTGCCAGGGGTGGTGGTGGGGGACAAAGTGGAAGAGGGAGGAACTCAGAA
Source organism: Mus pahari (assembly GCF_900095145.1). Classification (NCBI taxonomy): domain Eukaryota; kingdom Metazoa; phylum Chordata; class Mammalia; order Rodentia; family Muridae; genus Mus; species Mus pahari. The sequence goes on along the minus strand of NC_034607.1, from coordinate 2,769,204 downwards.
ACCATTGACAGCCTTGACAAACGTTTTGCTGTGTAAATAGTACAGAAGCCAGAGGTGAGGCAGAACTGTTCCAGGCTACCCAAAGCCACGTATTTTCAATCCAGCCTGGGCTAAGTGTGTGAGACCCTGTCTGAGTGGTGTGTCGGAGATGAGTGATTTTAAGGCCTATTAAATGTAGTTGGTCCTATCTAAAAGCGAAGGGAGGGAGGTAGAGCAGACAGGAGGAGCGCATTAACTTGGGGATCCGATGGTTCCCAAGGCTCTGGGCGGTGCTGAAGCCACAGGGACGATGGTAATTCCATTGGGGAAGACCAGAGAAGAGGGAGGGTTCAAGCAAGACCGGACCATGCTGCCAAAGCTCCACTGGGACGGCCCCTTCGGGGAGGAGGCAGGAGGACCCCCACGGCCTCACAGTCAGCCTAGGTGTCCCCAGAGTCTGGAGAAGGCGGGCCACCACGCTCAACTAGCTAGCTCCCCTACCTTTTTCTTGAGTTTGTTGAATTTCTTCTGCAGTGCCTCTTCCTCCTCACTCAGCCCCGGCGGTATCACCAACATGTCGGCTCCTGGTTCAAGGGCAGAACCCAAGACATCATTCTCTACTGTCACCAGTCAAAATTCACACGTCGTTCAACCTGCCTCCATCCTGTACGCAGCCCAACCTCCAGGCCCGCCTACTCCAGCCTCTGGCCTTTCCCTAACCCCTCGCTCCTCCGAGGCTGCTTGTCCAGCCTCCTGATCACGGTAATCAACCGGCATTCCCGCCTGTGTCCAAGGTCCAGACTCTAGAGCCTTGGGGTACCTCAGCCCGGAGAAGGGAAAGCACTCCCTGCGACGCCAAGGCGATGGCTCCCGACCCCCATGCCCAATGGGGTTAGGTCAGCCAACCTCGGGGTCCGGTGGGCAGAGAAGGCGGCCGGGCCCGCGCAGCGCTATCTGGGCAACCAGAGGAGGAGGAAGAAGCACCAGGGGCCGCGCGGGGAAGGCGCGAAAGATGTGAGACGAAGCCCTCACCTGAGGGGGCGGCGCCCGGGCCCGCGGTCTCCGGCGCCGCCGCGCGGGCTGCTGCGCGCGGGCTCGCGGCGATGACGTAAGGGGGCGGGACACGCGGTAACCAAGGCGGCGAGGCGCAGCGACTTCCGCCCGGCCTTGCCCGGCTCCGAGTCCGGCTTCGGCGCCGCGCTCGCCCACGCTCCCGGCGGGGAGTGGTGGTGGAGGGGGCGTGTCGGAAGTCATCTCAACTTCCGCCCTTCTCGGGGCGGGGCCGGCTCCGTGGTTACTCTGAGTTTCCGGGCTGCTCGGCAGCTGCCGCCGCTCAAGGATGATGGAGACGGAGCGACTCGGTGAAGGGGAGGGGAGGCGAGGGGAGGGGAGGGGAGAGGGAGGGAGGGAGGGAGGGCCGCGGAAAGGACTAGTTAGCAGACAGGAATGACTTGTGGCTTTTAACCTGCGACCTTTCCCTTGTAGTTCTGCCTCCCCCAGATCCCCTGAACCTCCCCCTTCGAGCTCTGGAAGTGGGGTGCACTGGCCGTTGGGAGCTGCTGAACGTGCCAGGGCCTCCAGAGAGCACTGTGAGTGACTTTTGACCCTCACCTTTGACCTGTGAGCCTAAAAGACATAACACCCTGCTCACAGGAGGATGTAGCTTGCTTGACACCTGGACACTGTCATCTTGGCCTCCGGCTCGTGCTGGACAGATCCCACCCTACTGTCACTCCTGTAGGTCAGAGCTGCCCCTTCACCTGTATCTTTCCTCCTTGGAGGCCCCGTCTCTCTGCATACCTCAGAGCACTTGGCTTTTTAAAAGTGAAGCCTGGCGTGGCTCACGCCCTTATTCCCAGCACTTGGGAGGCGGAGGCAGGCAGATCTCTTGAATTGGAGGCCCGTTTGATCTATATACCTCATCCCCAAAACAGAAAGAGAAGGAGCAGAAATTTTAAGACTGGCAGAATGACTTATTATTATTATTATTATTATTAGCCCAGAGATTCTCAACCTTTGATTCACTACCCATTTGAGGGTGGAATGACCCTTTCACAGGGGTCACATCACATATCAGATATCCTGCACACAGACATTTACATTAAGATTCATAACTAACAGAATTACAGTTAATAAGTAGCAACAAAATTATTTTACGGTTGTGGTCACCACAAGAGGAAGAACTGGTACATTAAAAGGTGGCAGCATTGGGAAGGTTGAGAACCACTGGCTTAGCCCATTAAAGCGCTTGCCCATGCAAGCCTGATGAGGCACACGGAAAGGTAGGGAGAGAACCAGCTCCACAGTGTGGTCTTCTGACTGCCATGTGTGCATGCATGTACTCATGTCCACCCGTTACACACAGGCCTGTGCATACTAACACATACTACTACAAATAAGAAGAATTCTAAAATGCATATTCTCAGTTGAGCGCATAGCTCACTTGGTGTAGCACTTGCTCAGCGTTACACAAAGCCCTGGTGTTGATCCCTGACTCTGTATGACAGTCAGGTGTGGTAGCTCATGCTTGTCACGCTCTCACTTGAGAGGGGAAGGTATATATATGTGTGTGTGTGTGTGTGTGTGTATATATATATATCATATATATTAATATATATGATATATATATATCATATATATACATACATATATCAAGTTGGATGCAAACCTGGGTTTCATGAGATCCTCTCTCAAAATAAGAATGCAGATTGCTGTGTCTGGCCTCTGTATGTCTGAAATCAGTAATTTACCTTAGGTGGTATCCTGGGGACATCTACCATTGGATCAAAACACAAATTCCATTGCCTCTTTTGTGTACACATTATCCTTTACTAACCAACTTAAGGCTTCTTTGTCTTCTTCTTTTTTTTTTTCAATTTATTTACTTATTTTGTATACGAGTACACTGTAGCTGTCTTCAGACACAGCAGAAGAGGGCATCGGATCCCATTACAGATGGTTGTGAGCCAACATGTGGATGCTGGGAATTGAACTCAGGACCTCTGGAAAAGTAGTCAGTGCTCTCAACCGCTGAGCCACCTCTCCAGCCCCTTAATGCTTCCTATCTCGCCCTTGTCCCAGCTCCCCCATGGCCTCCCTCCGTGCGCCCCAGATCTGTGCCAGGAAGCAGAGCAGCTGTTTCTGTCATCTCCAGCCTGGCTTCCTCTACACAGCGTAGAGCACGCAGCTCGGTGAGAAGTCTGCAGGCGCCCAGACTGGACAGATGGACCAACGGAAGGAAGCAGGGATAGGGAGAAAGCCGACTCCAAAATTCCATTCCTTCTCTCCAGAAAATGGCAGAGGAAGACGGATCCCTGGTCACTCCTGGCTGCTGTGGAGACTCCAGTCCCATCTGACCTTCAGGCCCAGAGACACCCAACCACAGGCCATATACTGGGCTATAAGGAGGTGAGAGGTCAGAGACCCCAAGAAATGGAATTGGGAGGAAGTGTCAGAAGCAGGCTTGGTCTCACTGGTTGTCCAACCTCTTGTCTCAGGTCCTGCTGGAGAATACAAACCTGTCAGCCACAACGTCCTTGTCCCTTCGCCGGCCTCCAGGGCCAGCTTCCCAGTCACTATGGGGCAATCCAACACAGTACCCTTTCTGGCCAGGTAAGTCATCTTTGATGGTGGCATAAGGGAGAATGTCTAAGGGACGGATCCCTGCTCATACCGAACTCTCATATTTCCTCAGGTGGGATGGACGAGCCCAGCATAAGTGATCTGAGTACTCGGGAGGAAGCCGAGGAGGAGATAGACTTTGAGAAAGGTGAAGTCGCCCTCAGGTCGTTGCCTGGCTTACTGTGTCTGGGGAGAGCCCAGCAGGTTGCTGCTAGGCTTCCCGTTCGTTTACAAGTCAGGGAAACGAGCCTTCTTGCCCACGAGCGAAAAGGCGGCCTCCCTAGTAGCTCTTAAAAAATTGGCCACAGCTGCCATGAACACAGGCAGAGTACTGTGAATGTCTGTGTTGCATGATGTCCAGTTACAGAACAGCTGGGCAGTGGCCGATGCGGGTGCAATGGCTGATGCTGCCTCTCTGTTCTCGTCCTTCAGATCTTCTCACTGTCCCGCCTGGCTTCAAGAAAGGGGTGGATTTTGTCCCCAAAGGTGAGCTGGAGAAAGGTTTGTAGGGGCACCCTGCTCCTGTAGACACGTGAATTGTGACAGGGTGACTGGCTGTTGTTCCTCAGATCACCCAGCTCCTGTGCCAGGTTTGCTCAGCCTCAGCCGTCTGCTGGAGCCTCTAGATCTGAGTGGAGGCGATGAGGATGAAGGCGAGGCAACGGGAGGCCCTAGAGGGGACGCTGCCTCCGCCAGCCCCTCCGGTACTCCCCTGGTCCGAGCAAGCAGCTTGGAGGATCTAGTGTTGAAGGTTGGTAGTTACCAGTGGTGGAGGCAAGTAAGAAGGGGCTCTGATGCCCAGGTTGGGTTTGAGGGTGACAGTGAGATAGTCTGGGGCATGAGCCGCAGGCAAGACCTCCCTGGTTCTACCTCTGTCTCTCCTACCCGACTTCTCCAGGAAGCTGCCACAGTCGTATCTACCCCAGAGCCTCCCAAACCTCCACCTCAGGAACAGTGGGCTGTGCCTGTGGATGTCACCTCCCCCGTGGGCGACTTTTACCGTCTCATCCCTCAGCCAGCCTTCCAGGTACTGTGCCCAGGCTTCATTCCGCCTCTGGGTAGACCTGGCCATGCCCCTCAGGACATCCCAGCCAGAGGCCACACACCCTCCAGGCCTGGCTTGCCCCTCAGTCCCAGCCCTACACTGGCTTGTCCCTCTTTGCCCTGCACACCTCTGAGGAGGCAGAGCGGCTTTCCCTGCAGCCCTGTCCCTTTCTTTCACACAGTGGGCATTTGAGCCAGATGTGTTTCAGAAGCAGGCCATCCTGCACTTGGAGCAGCACGACTCTGTCTTTGTTGCAGCTCACACATCTGCTGGGAAGACAGTGGTGGCTGAATATGCCATTGCCCTGGCCCAGAAACACATGACCCGGTACACATGCCTCCATTAGCCTGCCCTCCTCAGCCTGCCTGCCTTCCTCCTTCCTCCTTCCCGGGCCTCGCCTCACCTCCTACCTCTCTGCCTCATGCCTTACCCTGTAGATAAGAGGTTCAGGAGAGAGGCTGAGATGGGGCTTCAGAGAGACATGAAAAGGTCTAGCAGAGAAGAGGGGCAGAGAGACGACCTGGGCTAATTTAGGGAAGGATGGTGTCGTGAAGGAGGATGCAAGGGTTATTAGTGTACAGGACATGAGCCTTGGGAGGGCGCCAAGTAGAAAGCAGGATGCCCCATCCGTGAGTCTGTGAGAAAAAGACTGCCTGACTTCACACCCCATCTTTAGTACCATCTACACTTCTCCTATCAAAGCCCTGAGCAACCAGAAGTTTCGGGACTTCCGGAACACATTTGGGGACGTGGGGCTGCTCACAGGGGATGTGCAGCTGCACCCAGAGGCCTCCTGCCTCATCATGACCACGGAGATCCTTCGGTGAGAGAGGGCTCTGTCTCCCAGGGGGGTTTTGGGTGGGGAATGAGTCTCCTTGCAGAAGCCGGGTGGTGACAGAGCTAGCTGCTGGGGTCAGTCTGAGCTTCCTCTCCCCAGCTCCATGCTGTACAGTGGCTCTGACGTCATCCGAGACCTGGAGTGGGTCATCTTTGATGAAGTCCACTATATCAACGATGCAGAGGTGAGCGCTGGGTGAACACGGGATCCTCCGTGGGCTTCACCCCCTGACACCCCGACTGACCTGCCTCCCCGTGTGTGCAGCGTGGGGTTGTGTGGGAGGAGGTGCTCATCATGCTTCCTGAGCACGTTTCCATCATCCTTCTGAGTGCCACCGTCCCCAACGCCCTGGAGTTTGCTGACTGGATCGGGTGAGACCTGTGTCCTGGGTGCTGAGACATGAGGACTGTGGTGGTCCTTAGTTGGGGTTGGGAAGCTCAGGCCACTACAGTGAGGAGAGGGGGCAGGGTTGGAGCCAGGAAACAGCCCCACTTGGATGGCTGTCGAGTCCCCTTGGGGCGTGCTGAGATGGGATGGTGGCAGCTGAACTTCAGGGCAAGGACAGGTACACTCATGGTCCTAATTGAGGAAAGGACAGGGCAGAGGCTGGGCCTTGAACCGGTGGGATCAGAGGTGGAGATGAAGCTGCGGCTCATGGGCCCCACTTCTGGGCCTCAGGAGGAACTGCCCTCTCTTGCCTGCAGGCGGCTGAAGCGGAGGCGGATCTATGTGATCAGCACGGTTGCCCGGCCGGTCCCTCTGGAGCACTATCTCTTCACAGGGAACAGCCCCAAGACGCAGGGCGAGCTCTTCCTGCTACTGGACTCCCGAGGGGCCTTCCACACCCAGGGGTAAGTTCAGGGCTGGGAGCAGAGGCTGGGCCTCTGCAGGGTCTCACACCACCCACCCTGTGCTCAGGTACTACGCTGCGGTGGAGGCCAAGAAAGAGAGGATGAGCAAGCACGCCCAGACCTTCGGGGCCAAGCAGCCCACGCACCAGGGTGGGCCTGCGCAGGTGAGGGCTAGGAGCACTCAGTCTCTGCCAAAGCCTGCATCCCATCTCCTTTCAGCCCTGGCTCCTGGGGGAGGGAGTGGACTTGAGGTCTGTGTCCTGCTCCTGTTAAACCTGACTGGAACATGACTTCCCCACCTCCACATAAGCTCTATCCCCTCCCCTCCTCCCTCAGGACCGTGGGGTGTACCTGTCCCTGCTGGCTTCCCTCCGGACCCGGGCTCAGTTGCCAGTGGTAGTGTTCACCTTCTCCCGAGGCCGCTGTGACGAGCAGGCTTCGGGCCTCACCTCTCTAGACCTCACGACAAGCTCGGAGAAGAGTGAGATCCACCTCTTCCTGCAGCGCTGCCTTGCACGGCTCCGAGGCTCTGACCGACAGCTACCCCAGGTGTGTGTCTGTAAATGCAGGTAGGGATGTGGTGATCTGAGACCTGCCCCTCCTGCTGATGTAGGTAGGGATGTGGTGATCTGAGACCTGCCCCTCCTGCTGATGTAGGTAGGGATGTGGTGATCTGAGACCTGCCCTCCCCTCCCTCCTCGCCCCGCAGGTCCTGCACATGTCGGAGCTCCTTCGCCGAGGCCTGGGTGTGCACCACAGCGGCATCCTGCCCATCCTTAAGGAGATTGTGGAGATGCTTTTCAGCAGGGGCCTGGTCAAGGTGAGCAGGGTGGGAAAGCGGCCCCTGGTAGAAGGGCCAGGACTTAGGCAGGACAGTGCAATGGTTAAGATCCAGGCTGCTTGGGTTCGAATCCCAGCTCCATAACCCTGCTGAACTCTAGGTTTCTCCCCGTAACCTTAAATGGGGATGTATATAATACAACATAATAAACACGGACATATATAACATAACATAACATAACATAACTCTGGGCCTCAGAAGAGAAACCTCCACAGCTGGCAAGCATAGGAAGAGTCACTAATAGAGATGCAAATGAAATGGTGTCAGGAAAACAGCTGTACAGTGGTTAGGATGGCTGCATTTAACTGCACGTGGCCAGTTGTAGGCTGTTGCCATTGTCTGGCACCCGAATACTGTTTGTTGTCTTTCCTTGTCTTTCCGCCTTGGTACTATTTAAGCAAATTAAGTATAGTACAAAAGGAACTTCTGCCTTTCTGAGGGAACATTGTGTTTGCCTTGTTCTCACGGTCCTGTTTATGACTTGTTGGAAGGGCTCATACTTCAAGCTCTGCTCTGGGGATGTGAGAGGGAAGGCTGGCTGAGGGGCAGGTGCCCTTCACCGGGACAGTGGCTAGGTAAATGTAGGGTGTCCCTTACAGAGACACATCACCTGCCTCTCTCAGAATCAGTGATGGATATCAGGGATTAGGAGATGGTAATGACTGTGCTTCCGGTCTTCCTGAACAGGTAAACAAAGCCCTGCAGACAGATCTGAGACCGGGCTCCAAAGTGGCGTTAGTGACAATTTTGGAATTTTGGTTTCTTTAAAAAACACAGAATGTGCTTTCATTTTAATCCCAGGTGTGGGATGTGGGACTGCTTCCGATGTCCACAGCAGCTGACCGTGATTTGCCTGGCGCTCTGCCAGGGGTGTGGTTTTGCCAGCTGCAGATAGTTTCTGCGATTGTGTGACTTTTGGAATTCTGGGGATTTTTCAGAGAGTAGATAAATGCTAGTGCTCTGAGAGAGGTGGTGGGTTGTTGGTTGTAGTTTGTTACATAATTGTGCACAAAGAAGAAACAACATGAAGAAATTAGATATTTTGACAGCGAAGATCAAACTTGCCCCAAGGAGCTCGAAGGCCCTAATCAGCAGGAAGTAGTCTGATGATAACGTCACCCCTTCCCACCCCTGACTTTACTCAGGGATCTCTCTCCTTTCCCCTCTGTCCTTTCTTCTCTCTTATCTAGTGTTAGGGGGTTGAGAGGGTGGATGAAAAAAGAACCCACAGCTACCGTCGTGCGAGCTCTGCCAGAGCCGGGCCACAGAGCCGTTTGTTTACCCAGTCTCCCTCCCTCTGTCCCAGGTCTTGTTTGCCACCGAGACTTTTGCCATGGGGGTAAACATGCCGGCCAGGACAGTGGTGTTTGACTCCATGCGCAAACATGATGGCTCTACCTTCCGGGACCTGCTGCCTGGGGAGTACGTGCAGATGGCAGGCCGGGCAGGCCGGAGGGGCCTGGACCCCACGGGCACCGTCATCCTTCTCTGTAAGGGCCGAGTGCCTGAGATGGCAGATCTACACCGCATGATGATGGTGAGAGGCCGAGCGGGAGCAGCACAGCCCCAAGCCCTCAGCCCAGCTGCCTTTGCTTTGCCTGGAAGAAGTCAGGTCAAAAGTGAGCCAGTCCAGCTGGCAGCACATGCCTTAGTCTCAGAACTTGGAAGGCATACACAGGCAGATCTGTGAGTTTGAGGCCAGCCTGGTCTACAGAGTAAGTTCCAGGACAGCCAGGACTAGCCAGAGAAATCCTGTCTTGAGAAACAAAACCAAACAAGTGAGCAAGTCCAAGGAGGATACCACCTCCTCTTTCTTACTACCACTGTGGGTGCAATGCCTGACGGGGAGCACAGAGGACAGGCTGGGGAGCACAGAGGACAGGCTGGGGAGCACAGAGGACAGGCTGTGAGTACAGAGGACAGGCTGAGAGCACAGAGGACAGGCTGGGGAGCACAGGACAGGCTGTGAGTACAGAGGACAGGCTGGGGAGCACAGAGGACAGGTTGGGAGCACAGAGGACAGGCTGGGGAGCACAGAGGACAGGCTGGGAGCACAGAGGACAGGCTGGGAGCACAGAGGACAGGCTGGGGAGCACAGAGGACAGGCTGGGGAGCACAGAGGACAGGCTGTGAGTACAGAGGACAGGCTGGGGAGCA
>NC_034607.1:2752228-2759861 GCF_900095145.1 Mus pahari | reverse complement strand
TGGGGAGCACAGAGGACAGGCTGTGTAGCACAGAGGACAGGCTGGGGAGTACAGAGGACAGGCTGAGAGCACAAAGGACAGGCTGGGAGCACAGAGGACAGACTGGGGAGCACAGAGAACAGGCTGGGGAGCACAACAGACAGGCTGTAAGTACAGAGGACAGGCTGGGGAGCACAGAGGACAGGTTGGGAGCACAGAGGACAGGCTGGGGAGCACAGAGCATAGGTTGGGGAGCACAGAGGATAGGTTGGGGAGCACAGAGGACAGGTTGGGAGTATAGAGGACAGGTTGGGGAGCATAGATGACAGGCTGGGAATATAGAGGACAGGCTGGGAGCACAGAGGACAGGCTGGGAGCACAGAGGATAGGCTGGGGAGCACAGGTCTCTCACTTGGTCTCACTGACTTCTTGGCTTCTTTCCAGGGGAAACCATCCCAGCTTCAGTCTCAGTTCCGCCTCACATACACCATGATCCTCAACCTGCTGCGGGTGGACGCCCTCAGAGTTGAGGACATGATGAAGAGGAGCTTCTCAGAGTTTCCATCCCGCAAGGACAGCAAGGTGAGGTTAGGGTGAGCAGCGTAGCTGTTGAGACCGGCAGGCTGGGCTGGCCAGGTGGGCATGCAGAGGCAGTGGGGTTGTGGAGGGTATAGAGGCAGGGCTGGCAGACTCCTCACAGCCTCTGCTTCTTCTCAGGCCCATGAGCAGGCTCTGGCTGACCTCACCAAGAGGCTGGGGTCTTTGGAGGAGCCTGATGTGACTGGTCAGTTGGCTGACCTGCCTGAGTATTACAGCTGGGCAGAGGAGCTGACAGAGACCCGGAACATGATCCAGGTGAGTGAGTGGGGATGTGGAGACGGTAGAAGGGACAGTGGGTCAGTTTGGTGCTCCTAAACTTAGTCACCGTGTCCTGGTCTCTCATCCTCCTATGCCCCCGTGCCTGTCCTGTTCTCCAGCGACGCATCATGGAATCTGTGAACGGGCTGAAATCTCTCTCAGTGGGAAGGGTGGTAGTTGTGAAGAATGAGGAACATCACAATGCACTGGGTGTGATCCTGCAGGTGAGGATGAGAGGGTTCAGCACCACAGTGGGAGGCCTGGCAGTCTTTCTGTTGGCTCAGGTATGTTAGGATTCTGGTGTGCTCATTTTTGCTCTTATTACCACTTTGTCCCTGTGCCTGGCCCCCAAGCTGCTCTAATTGCTTGGCGTGGCCACCCCTCCACAGCTCAAGGGCTCTGTGTGTGGGTCCCAAAGCTTGTCCTGTACTTTTGCCTCCTATAGGTCTCCTCAAACTCCACCAGCAGGGTATTTACAACATTGGTCTTGTGTGATAAGCCTGTTGTGTCTGATAATCCAAGGGACAAGGGGCCAGCCACTCCAGATGTGCCCCACCCAGATGACCTTGTAGGCTTCAAGCTGTTCCTGCCTGAAGGTGAGGTGAGAGGCAGGCAGTGCCTGAGCCACAGTGAGGGCTGGCCTGGCCTGACCAGAGTCGCTTCCCAGGGCCCTGTGAGCACACTGTGGCCAAGCTCCAGCCAGGAGATGTGGCTGCCATCTCTACCAAAGTGCTCCGGGTGAATGGGGAGAGGATCTCTGAGGACTTTAGCAAGAGGCAGCAACCAAAATTCAGGTCAGAGACTTATTCCATGGAGGAGAATGTACCATGAATATGTATGTAAAAAGGGCCCGTGAAATGGGGTGGTGCAGGGACTTCCTCAGCCTGAGCTCCGGAGGCTTCCGTGGTAAAGCCTCTTGGCTCAGATCACAAAATCCGTTCCCCGTTCAGAAAGGACCCTCCTCTTGCGGCTGTGAGCACTGCTGTTCAGGAGCTGCTGCGTCTGGCTCAGTCCTATCCAGCAGGACCCCCAACCCTTGACCCTATCAACGACCTGCAACTCAAGGATGTGGCAGTGGTAGAAGGTGGGCTCCGGGTCCGGAAGCTGGAGGAGCTGATCCGCGGGGCTCAGTGTGTGCACAGTCCCCGGTTTTCTGCCCAGGTAGCTCCTAGGCAGAGCCAGCTCTGACTCCCCAACCCTATGCCCCGTGCACTCTTGCTGGGGGTGACGGGTGCCAACAGTCACTGCTGTGGCTTTTCTCAGTACGTGAAGCTGCGGGAGCGAATGCAGATTCAGAAAGAAATGGAGAGGCTGCGCTTCCTCCTTTCTGACCAGTCGCTGTTACTGCTCCCTGAGTACCACCAGCGTGTAGAGGTAAGGGCAGGATGGGGGTGTGAGGTTAGGGAAGCTCAGGGAGACCGCAGGCTCCCCAACCCTCCCTGGTCCGTGCAGGTGCTCCGGACCCTGGGCTATGTGGATGAGGCTGGCACAGTGAAGCTGGCAGGCCGAGTGGCCTGTGCCATGAGCAGCCACGAGCTGCTCCTCACAGAACTCATGTTTGACAATGCACTGAGCGCTCTGCGACCAGAGGAAATCGCGGCTCTGCTCTCTGGCCTGGTGTGTCAGAGCCCTGGGGACCCCAGTGATCAGCTCCCAAGTACCCTCAAACAGGTAGGGGCCATCACCCCTCTCCTGGATTGTGCATCGCCACCCACACCCCTCCACCCTCTTCTCAGTCCTGGTAAATGCCTCCCACAGTGTGTCTGGTTTCCTCCTGAACAGGGCCCTCCCTGGTCCTGATGCTGGAGGTCTTGACCCTCCCTTCCTCCTTTGCAGGGGGTAGAACGTGTCAAAGCTGTGGCCAAGAGGATTGGTGAGGTTCAGGTGGCCTGTGGCCTGAACCAGACAGTGGAGGAGTTTGTGGGAGAGCTGAATTTTGGCCTGGTAGAGGTTGTGTATGAGTGGGCTAGGGGTATGGTAAGTGCCGGGTTTGGCAGGTGGCTGGCTGGGAGAGGCCACACAGACCTGGCACATTTAGTCTTCACTCTGCTCTCCCCATAGCCCTTCTCCGAGTTGGCAGGGCTCTCAGGGACCCCTGAGGGCTTGGTTGTCCGCTGCATCCAGCGTCTGGCTGAGATGTGTCGCTCGCTTCGAGGAGCAGCACGTTTGGTGGGCGAGCCTGTGCTGGGTGCCAAGATGGAGACGGCAGCCACCTTGCTACGGCGGGACATCGTCTTTGCGGCCAGCCTCTACACCCAGTAAAGGATGTGTGGATAGAAGTGTAACAATAAGCTGGGTAGCAGTAGCGAAGAGGCAGATAAATCTCTTGGAGTTCAATGCCAACCATGTTTTGAAAAAACTAAAAAACCAAAAATATAAATAAAGAGCAACCCAGAGAGTGTGGAGTATGGTGACTCGGAGTAGAGGTGACTCCATTCAGACATAGCAAGAGACCCACTTAGAAACACACCTTTATTATCTGCACAGGGCCCAGACTTGTCCTCAGTCCTTGGGAGAGGGAGTCTTTGAGAGTGGTTGGAGGTCTTGGGTCATAGCCTCCACATACCATGAGGGCAGGAAGGCATAGGGTGCGTCACGATGGACAGACACAGTGACGGGGCCACCAGGTTCCCAGGAGAAGAGGTGGACGAGCCTGTGGAAGACGGAGGTGTGGGGTGAAGCCAGAGATTGAGCTGGGCTCCAGAGGCAGTGCACAAACATGAAGGCCTTACCTGGGATCGTCCTGGACTACTGTGCTCTGGGCAAAGCTAAGGAAGGCAGCACAGAAGTTCATGCACACAGAGGGATTCCAGCCTTCTCGGTCATTCTGGAGGGGGCACAAGAGTCAGAAGGCTGGGGGTGCAAAGAGGAAAAGGCAGGTGGCAAAGGGGCACTGGGTCTGAGGACTTGGTACAGGGGGTGGGGAAACAGATGGCCACTCTGACACCCTGCCTTACCCTGACGTTTTCAAACATCTCCATGGTAGGAAAGGTCTTTAAGGAACAGACAAAACCTTCTGGGTTCCGGAAGCCGGCCACAACATGTGGAACCCCCGGGAGGAACGACTGAGCCCACCATTTCAGCAACTTGTGTCTGACGGGAGAGGCAATGGGTCAGCAGGACCCTCCTCCACCCCTTCCAGGCAGCATCTTCCCCACACCTCCCGTCTGTCCCGGCCTGGCCTGAACCTGTAAAAGCTCCTCCACTGGCCAGGGCTGTGCATCTCCTTGGATGTCTTGAGCTCCACATAGCAGGAGGGAGGCTGTGTGCAAGGAGCCTGGGGGTCCAGGCAGTCGACCTCCCCGGAGAACAGGAGAGGGTGGTTCCCCAGGCGGCTGCGTAGCACAGAGCAGTAGGCCACGTTGGTGTTAACTTCCCCAGAGGGGTCTGGGGAGCCTCCGGGTTTGTCTGCACAAGAAGAGAAGCCAGCAGCAGAGGAAGGGGCTCTCGACCTCTGTGGAAGGGGAGAGGGGCCGCACGGCCGCGACGACTCTCACCTGCGCACATGTACTGCTCAAATTTGTAGCCCATGTACATGAGCTCCCGGAGGAGGGGTGGCCGTGCAAGCCTCTGTGCCCGAGCAGCCGGGGTCTCCACCTCACTTAGGTACAGTGTCCCTTGGAACCGGGAGGCTGCCAGTTGCCAGCCCTCCTGCCGCTCATACGGTGTGGTCAGCAATTTTGTCAGGTGCCCTCGCCATGTCACCGTGGCCCCTGCCAGCCAGCCGGGACCCCTGGGAGGGAAGAATGTGGGGTTTATGGTCTGACTCGAGTTTTAGTTCTGTTGACTCAAAGTCCCCACTAAAGACCACTTGGCTCTCCCAACTTCACAAGAGAAAGCCAGGTCAGCTTCTGCGTTGCACCGGGCTCACCCCTCCAGCTGGTTCCGGTGTTCCAGGACCCAGCGCAGCAAATGGTCCAACCTCTCTTGGACTTCCTCGTCCCGGGGCTGGTATCGGTCAGGGTATCCATCCCTGAGGTCAAAGTCCGGGCCTGGGCCGTTGATGGGGGGTGGGCTGTAGTAGCGGAGGGCTCGGGCATCTCCATGGTACTGGCGTTGTGCGTCCAGGGAGAAGCAGCCCAGTTCGGATGGGCGCCGGTAGAACGGGAAGGGTCCCGAGTACAGAGAGGGCTGTGTCCGCAGTGAGGGGACGGCCCGGGGGAGTTTGTTCCAAGGCTTTGCCACCTCTGTCTTCTCCGTTTTTCTCTTGGTCCCTCTGGGCTCCATGAGGTCCTGCGAGGAAAGCGTTTCCCGTGGACAAGGACCGAGTGAGCTTTCAGGTTCGGGCTCTGCGTGTCGGGAGCCGGGCGCCTCGTTCCCACCCACGGACCCCGGAACGCGGCGAGCTTGAGGACTTTGGGGGTTGAAGCTAAGACTTGGTTACCTCAAAGCTCCCCACCCTGACCGACCTCCACCTCCTCGAGACTGCGGCGTCAGGGCGGCGCGTCAGAAGCCGGAGAAGGATGCTCCTGATGACGCAATCACCCACCCTCAGGGCCGGAGTGGGCGAGGTCTGTCCGCACCGGAGCAGGGTCCCAGGCGGGCCACTCGCGCCGCCGCGCGCCCCAGTAGGCGCCCCGGACGGGAGCCAATCAGCAGCGGCGCGGGCGACGGAAGTGAGGCTGCTGTCGTCATCAAACTCAGACGACCAGCCGGAGGGCTCGTCGTCATTATTTTGCGCCGGAAGACGCTGTCTTCGGGATTCCTTTCCCGGAACCCTGAAATCCAGGTTATGAATCGCAAGAGACGGCTCCTGGCGTCTGAGGCTTTTGGGGTGAAGCGGCGGCGGGCGCCGGGGCCTGTGAGAGCGGATCCTTTAAGAACGAGAGCAGGTAACCATGGCAACCCGGGTGCGGAAGGCCCGCGGGTATCCTCCCGAGGAGGAGGAGGAGGAGGAGGAGGAGGACCCAGGGTAGGTAACCATGGCAACCCAGGCGCGGGGCCGCGACTCTCTGAGGGCTGGGGCGCTCTCTCCATCCTAGCCCTCCACCCGGACCTAACCTCGCGCTTGCTCCACCACAGGCTCGGCGCGCGAGGCCATCGAGGAGCTCGTGAAGCTGTTTCCCCGGGGGCTGTTCGAGGACGCGCTGCCGCCCATCGCGCTGAGGAGCCAAGTGTACAGTCTCGTGCCAGACAGGACGGTGGCCGACCTACAACTGGTGAGGAGCGCTTTGGAGACCTTTGGCGCCCCAAGCCCCGGCCCACCGACCCGCAACCTCTAGGGCACTCGCCCCGTCCCTGTCGCTCAGACACCCAGTCGACCCGCCAGTCCGTCAGCAGGCGTTAGGCCAAGGCAAATGCAGAGCAAATCTCAGGGGTTTGGAACTGCAGGCAGATGTCACATCGGACAGGTGATGGCTCTTAGAGAAGGTTAGTGAGCTCCGGCAAAGGTGTACGGAAGGTCACCGGTGAGAGACATTGACTGAAGGAGAGAGATGAGTCTAATGTTAACTCTCAGATTTCCCAAGTGATCGGTTAGTGACTAGAGGAGGGAGGCACAGAGTAACCGCTTGCCTGATGTGCGCACACTGAGTTGCAGATTATAGATGTATGAGACAGTGGGCTATGACGCTGCAGACCATTCTAGGCTGTGGTGCACAAGTAGAAGGCATAGGGGCTAAATGAGATCCTTAGGGAGACGAGGGGAGTGATGTAACCTTGTGACCAAGTTTAGAAGGCGATTGAAAGCCAGGGCCATGTCTCTTCACACAAAAAACCACAGTGGGCAGGTTTCAGTCTCTGTTTTATAGGAACTCTCACTCCTCTGCCTGAGTCGAAGGTCATAACACTGTGAACGGCGCTCTGCTGTTACATCTCTGGGCTCCTTTTAACTTGGGCAGTTCCTCCTCAGCATCTGTCACAGATCCCTCTTGCTTAGCTTTGTCCTGATATTGTTACAGAGTTTCTGACCCCGATTCCTACAGGTGACCTCTGACGTCCTCCTCAGGCCATGGCCCCTGTGCTTCCTTTTCTATAACTGTTTTTTTTTTTTTTTTTTTAAACCTTTCAGTGTTGCATAAGTTTTAAGACAAGGTCTTAATTTATAGCCCAGACCGCCTTAAACTTGATATCCTCCTGCTTTCATCGACCTAATGCCTGGGGTTTACAGTGGTCAGAAGATAATTAGAGGGAGTCTCCTATTTCTTTGGAGAGGGGAGGATTGAACTTGGGTCAGCAGACTTGGCAGCAGAGTCACCTCCTCAGCCCTGTCACCAGCTCTAAAAAATTTCTCTTTGTCCTCCCTCTTTGCTTTCTTCTGGCACTGAAATTACATAGACATCTTATCTTCTCTGAACCCCTTCAGACACTTCCATGTTCAATAGTTTTGGGCTTTCTTTTATAATTGTACTGTGTAGTTTCATCTTAGATTAATAATCTGTTCAGAAAGCTTAATTTAATTTGCTTGTGGCTATGTGCTTGTAAGCATGGGTGTGTGTACACGTGGGTTTGCACTCTCAGATGCCAAAGATGGCACAGAAGATGGAGCTGGGGAGGTACAAGTTACAGGTGGTTGTGAGCCACCAGATGTGTGAGCTAGGAACTGAATGTGGGAGCTCTGCAAGAGCAGGAATTCCTCCAGCACCAAGCATTGTTCCCGCCCCAGATTGAAAGTCTTTTATTCAGCTGTACTAAAATATTTCACACTCATTGAGGTCTTAGTTTATTGTCTTCATTTCTCTGTTTTAAATTCTCTACTGGGACTTTTACTTATTTATTTTATTTTATTTTATTTTTTGAGACAGGGTCTTTTTTTTTTTTTTTTTTTTTTTTTTTTTTTTTGCCAAACATTACTGCT
>NC_034607.1:2737666-2752188 GCF_900095145.1 Mus pahari | reverse complement strand
TTTGGTTTTTTTCGAGACAGGGTTTCTCTGTGTAGCCCTGGCTGTCCAGGAACTCACTCTGTAGACCAGGCTGGCCTCGAACTCAGAAATTCGCCTGCCTCTGCCTCCCGAGTGCTGGGATTAAAGGCGTGCGCCACCACGCCCGGCTGAGACAGGGTCTTATTATGCAGCACTAGATGACCTGGAACTCAGTCTGTAGACTAGGCTACCCTTGAACTCATAGAGACCCACCTACCTCTGCCTCCTAAGCATTGAGATTAAAGCTATGCACCATGGTGACTGTCTGGGGCATATTTAAGCCTATATCTTTTTTACGATTATTTTTAATTTGATTATTATATTTGGCCATGTGTACTGCTATATGTCTTTAATCACAGCGCTCTAGAGATAAAGGCAGACAGATCTCTGTGAGCTTAAGGCCAGCTTGGGCTACCTACTAATGTTCTATTTCCAAATTATATGTGTGTATGTGCAAGTTCATGTCAGAGGGTATTGTGTGGTTGAATTCCCTCCTCCTATCACGTGGATCTCAGGGGCTGACTCAAGCCCTGGGGCTCAGCAGCAGGCCACCTGACCCACTGAAATGTCCCACGAGCCCTAAGCCTGCTACGTCTTTTTAGAATTTCCTACCAGTAGTTTCTCCTCTTGGTTTTTGACATGTCAGCATTAGCAGCATTGTTTTAAGTCGTTTGAATTTCATGTAGTTGTGCGTCTTGCTAGGGTGTGGTGGGGTAGTTTCATAGGCGCTTACAGCGTGGAGCGACCAGGTTGTAGAATCAATATCTTTACCACCGTTTGTCATTTACCCATGTCAAGAATCGTAAACACCTCGTAGTTGTTTCTAAAATGCCTAATAAATAAATTGTAGTTAGCCAGGCATTGCGTCTCAGACCTGTGCCTCTGAGACTCAGGGGCTGAGGCAGAGAGACCCTGCTGGTTAGAGGCTGCTGTGGGAGGCAGAGGAGCCCTGTCTCCAAAAGCAAAGAGTCCAAAGGGTTGTGACGTGTCCATGCCCTCTGATCTTTCCTGGGGAGGAGTTCTTTCCTCCTGGTGGCTGTCCTGGTGGGATTAAAGATGCAGCCCAGGCTGCCTGTCTACTGAGCTTTGCTTCCTGTGAACCCTGTTATTTTTGGCCATGTGCTGGGCAGATTTGCTCAGATCAGCAAATGCCCCTCCCTGTTTCCTTTTTCCCAGTCTTTGATTGCTTTAATATATCTGTCTCTTAATTCTTGTTATCCTGAGAACTTTTCAGTGTTTGAGCAAAAAACAATTTTGTGGTTGTTGTTGTTGTTTTGAGCCAGGGCCTCCTCATTTTGTATCTCTGGCTGCCCTGGAATTTCACTCTGTAGACCAAGCTGCCCTTGAACTCAGAGATCTGCTTCCTCTGTCTGCCTCTTGAGTGCTGGGATTAAAGGTGGAAGCCAGCATGCCTGCTATTTAAACAACTAAAAACTTTTAAAAAAGACCCATTGTTTATGTGTATGGATGTTCTGCTTACATGTATGTCTGTGCACTACATGCGTGCTGTGTGCCTTTAGAGGTCAGAACAGGGCCAGATCTCCTGAAACTGGAGTTACAGACAGTTGCGAACTGTCACGTGGTTGCCAGGAATCAAACCAGCATCCTCTGGAAGAGCTGCCAGTCTCTTAACTGCTGAGTCATCTCTCCAGCCTCTTCAGACAGATATGTGTTTTAAGTGTGTGTGAGCATGTAGACATGCCACAGCGCGTGTGTGTCCCGGGGCCTGAGCTGAGGTCCTCCGGCTGGTGAGGTGTCTTTACCCACTCTGGCTTCTGTTGTGTTGCTGCCCACAGAAGTCCTGGATGGCTCATTTGTTTGGGTTTGTTGTTTTTGTTTACTTCTTGTTTGTTTGCCTGGCGTGCAGGCAGGATCTCATAGCCTAGGCTGGCCACAGACTCACAAGTTCTGCCTTCCCCTATCTAGTACCGAGTGCAGGCATGTGCCATTGTGGCCAGCTCCGTGTTTATTAAGTATTTTATCCAGAGCTTCTCACACACCTCTACCCAACATCTAGAGTGATGGATCTTTGGGGGCAGGCTCTGTCTTTATTACTATTTGTCTTGTCCTATTGAAAGAAGCTCGCGACGTGTAGCCCTGGCTGGCCAGTAGCCCAGGCCAGGCTGCTTCTGCCTCACACGTGCAGTGATGAAAGGCGCGACCTGCATCACCGTTTAACTGTACTGACTGATAAGGGTCTGATCTGAGAAAATATGTATATTGATTGATTAGCAGCTCATAAGGCTGGCATGTGGGAAGTAGGCAACTGGTTGGAAGCAGCTGCTTGATTGTCACCTGAGTGTCTCCGTGGTAAATGTCCTAATCCTCCCTCCCCGTCCCCCCTCTCCCTGCAATCAGACTCTCTTCCCCAGAGCTCAGAATCAGAACATGGCTGCTTGTCTTACCCTGTCTTTTTCTTTCCACTCTCATCTCTGTGGAGACAGAAGGAGCTTCAAGAGCTGGGAGAGATCCGAATCATCCAGCTAGGCTTTGACTTGGATGCTCATGGGATTGTCTTCACGGAAGACTACAGGACCCGGGTCTGTGAGAGAGGAGGGGGTGGGGTGGGGGTGGGGAGTATACCAGTGTGGTGGTCTCGGGAGGGAAGCTGGGCATAGAAATAACTGACATTATCTCTAGCCCACATCTCATAGAGGACACAGAGCTCTGGTAATTAGTGAGATGGGGAGGAGGGAAGGAAGTGTGGGGGAGGGAAGAAGGAAGCAGGGAAAAGAGGGAAGTGGAAGGACCCAGGATGGGGGGGTCAGAGATAGAGAGCCATGCGGGGGGTGGGCTCATGCTGGCCACTGACATCAACTCTGGTTCTAGGTCCTCAAGGCCTGCGATGGGCGACCATGTGCTGGGGCGGTGCAGAAGTTCCTGGCCTCAGTGGTCCCAGCCTGTGGGGACCTCAGTTTCCAGCAGGATCAGATGACACAGACTTACGGCTTCAGGGACCCGGAGATCACGTGAGATGTGGTGGGGTCAGTAAGTCAGGCCTCTGGCAGCGTTTTCCTTCTGAGTGAACTTAGTAAAGAGAAATGTACTCCACCCTGCAAGGGAGTCTTGGACTAGAACTCGGCAGGGCTGGAGGCTTGCCCAACATGAGGCCTTGCTGGAGCCATGCCTGACAATGCCATGAGAATAGAAAATGGCAGAGGCTGCTGGGTCCCTAAAGATCCAAGTTCACAGGGTCCCCTGTAAAGTACTAGGCAAGGTCTCAGTACAGAAGGATTTGAGGGTACCATACCTGTGTCTAGCCTCCTGCTTTCTAACTTGCTGGTATGTGAACTCACTGATCTCCCCTGGGAAGTAGCAGGGACTGAGTGCGGGGAGTTCATAGGTCATGGTGAGCACAGAGATGACGCTGCTCACTCCTCAGGCACATATCAAAGCCTTTGTTCAGGAAGGGCTTCCCAAGGACACTGTTTTATCAACAAGCAGTCTCCACCAAGAGGTCTGGGGAGCTGGCTTGCTTGGGAAAGTACATGCTGAGTGAGCATGGGGGCCTGAGTGAGCTGCAGTTCCGGCACCCCCATAAGCTGAGCACAGTGAGGTGCCTGGAACCCCAGTGCTGGAAGTCAGGACAGAGGCTAGCAAAGTGCACCCAAGCCAATGAGCTCCAGGTTCAGTGAGAGACGCTCTCACAAAAATAAGGTCCAGCTAAGTGTGATGTTGCACACCTTTAATCGCAGCACTCGGGAGGCAGAGGCAGGTGGGTCTCAGAGTTCGAGGTCAGCGTGGTCTACAGAGCAAGGTCCAGGACAGGCAGGGCTACACAGAGAAACCCTGTCTCGAAAAATAAAAGGGAAAGAAATAGCCCAATATTTAAGAGCACTGGCTGCTCTTCTCGAGGACCCAAGCTCAACCTCAGCACCCACAAAATGTCTCTCAGTAGTCTATAACTCCAGTTTCAGGGGACCCAGTACCCTCTCTGGCCACCACAGATACTGCATGCATGTGCTAAACATGTAGTCAATGCACGAATACACATAAAAAATGTTTTTGTAGAAGTCAACAGTTATTGCACATACTTAATATAAACCTATAGCCTCTACATGCTTGTGTGCCTGTCCAGACAGAATATGACACCCACACCCCCACACCCACCCACACAACCACCCATACACACACGCACGCGCGCGCGCGCACACACACACACACACACACACACACACACAGGCAGCAGTAGAGCCAGCAGGGTAAGTGGGTCCCTGCTTGGGTTGCCTGTGTTTCTGGAAGCTCAGTGTCCACACATCAGCAGTTGGGGAAGGGGGGTTTCTCAGCCCAGGCTGCATCATCACAGCTGCCTACCACCTGCAGGCACCTGGTGAATGCTGGGGTCCTCACTGTCCGTGATGCTGGAAGCTGGTGGCTGGCTGTGCCTGGAGCTGGGAGATTCATCAAGTGCTTTGTTAAAGGTAGGGTGCCTGAGGAGCAACACCCTTGGGGGGGTGTCTTTAGGTCTCCAAGTTTGACTCACTTCTTCCTTTTCCTGGACCTTCTCCAGGGCGCCAGGCTGTACTGAGCATGGTGCGGAAGGCCAAGTACCGGGAGCTTGCCCTGTCAGAGCTCCTGGGCCGCAGGGCCCCTTCAGCGGTGAGGCTAGGTCTTGCCTACCATGTGCACGACCTCATTGGAGCCCAGCTGGTGGACTGGTGAGTCTAGTCCTGAGACTTGGGAAAAGTGCAGGGACCCAGGGTTGGTGTCCCCATAAGTGTTGCTTCTGTCACCAGTGAAGCCCAGTTTCTCTCATTCCGGGACTCAAGGGAACACTGGATTAAAATCTGGGTTTGCACACTTTGGGTCTAGGCAGCTGGCTCCAGTCTTGTCTTTCTGTTACACAGTGTCCCCACCACTTCTGGAACCCTCCTTCGCCTGCCAGATACGTGAGGAGCCAATGCTTGGATTCTGCAACTCACTGAGTGAGGTTCCTGGAAGTGTCCCCCCCAGAGTGGCTGAGCAAGTCACCGCAGTGGGTGCCAGGCTCTGCTGCTGCAAGCTGGGGCTTCCACCTGAGCCGGGCTGTGGGCGCTGCAGCTCTTGCTTCTGTGGGAGTGGAGTCAGGAGCCATGCCAAGGGGATGAGAAGGTGGGATTGCTGGAGACACTGGAGCAGGGAGCAGAAAACTCTGCCCTTCACGTCAGGCTGAAATTGCCAAATAAAAGACTTGTGCCTGCACTTCTTTCCGTGTCCTTTGTTCAGTGTGGTGTATGTACCGCTGTGTGTAGAGGGTGAAGCCCAACTTAGGGCTGAGCATTTCATCATAGTTTAGAGAGAGAACAAGGCTTACTCAGGCCAGTTTCCCTGTGGGGATGAGAGTGTACCCCATCTTCTGAGCTATAGGCTGTTAGAGCTATACCAAGCAGAGGACTGCCTTGAATATGAGGTCAGGGACTGGGGACCTCATTCTAGTTTTGTTAGGAACTTTACCTCTCCTGTGTGCCATGTTGGAGCTGTGTAACTCATACATGGGCAAGCACATGTACAGGTGCGCGTGCGCGCGCACACACACACACACACACACACATGGAGTACTGGTACTGGGAATGAACAAGGAAGCACAAGATCCATATTGGGGCCAAGATTTCTTCAGAGACCCTGGTGTTTTGGTTGCCTCCCCAGCTCTGGGCCTAGAGCCAGTTCTGTTTCTTGGCCATCACGTGATTTCCCAGCTCGTGGGGCAAAGGGAGGGGCAAGGTCCAGATCTGAGCTCCAACCCTAGGTTGATCAGAAGTGAGCAGACCTCTCCTGGATCCTGCAGCCATGCGGCTCCTCTGGGGGCTGACCTGGGTGTTCAGCTTCTTTGCCTCATCCCTGCAGAAGCCCAGGTCCCGGGGAAGACTGGCTTTTGGGTGGGCCAGGGGTGAGGGAGAGCGGGGTGGTGGGGTTTGGCTGGATCTGAAGATATACTTCACTGTTCTCCTAGGTTGCTCCTGTTTTCCCCTTCTGTGGTTAATTTGGGGACCCCCCTATCGGTGGGGGTACAGCTCCTGGATGCCCCTCCAGGACAGGAGATAAAAGGATCAGTGTTCCTCAGAACCCCAACGGGTGGCTCCTGCTCCCCAAAGAAGGAATTTAAGCTGAGCTCGGGAGACGACTTTGTGCTGCTCAGCCTTGAGGTACCCAGTGCCAGCACCCCTGCTGTTTCTCGGGCCTTTCTGCTGCACCCCATTGTCTGCTTGTTTAGCTACAGACAGGAGCTTGTTATGTGACATAGGCTGGCTTTGAACTCTCAGCTGTCCTCTTGCCTCAGCCTCCGATGTGCTAAGATTTACAAGTACACCTGGTTTGCCTGTTGCCTTTTGTTTTATTTTATTGTTTAGTTTTGTTTATGAGACAGGATTTCAGGGTGTAACCAAGATTGCTTGTAATCGCTAGGCGACCCTACTGTAGGCCTCCCACGTGTTGTGATTACAGCCAGGGGCCATTGTGCCTGGCCCTTCTGTTGTGTTTTCCATCCCTGTCATCCTCAGTGACCTCCTGCCTCTCTCTCCTCCAGCACAATGGCCTTGCTGTCCCTACCTTAGGCTCTGTACTGGGTTCTTTTTGCTCTGTCTGATAGTCTCCTCCTGTCTTGATAGGTCCCACTGAAAGATGTGAGGAGCTGTGGCCTCTTTGACCTGCGCAGAGCCCCCCACATCCAGCTGGTAGCTCAGTCTCCGTGGCTAAGGAACATAGCATCCAAAGCCACAGAGACCCAGGGTGTCAACCTGCTCTTCTCTTCCCGACGAGGCCACATCTTTGTGCAGACCGATCAGCCTATCTATAACCCTGGGCAGCGGGGTAAGCCTCCAGCCCCAGGGCCTTTGCTATGTCCCCCTTTATGTAAGGCGACTCCACAGACAGGGCCACCCTGGGAGCGTGATTAGCAGTTAAGTCCCCATTGTGTCCCTGCAGCGGTTCTGGTCCCTTTGCTCAGGACTCCTACCTCTCACCCCCACCTTCCTGCATCCTTCTCTTAGTTCGTTACCGGATCTTTGCACTGGACCAAAAGATGCGCCCATCCACTGATTACCTCACCGTCACAGTGGAGGTGAGTGTCTGACCTCTGACCCTCCCGACACCGTGCACTGATGTGACCTCCCACTTGACCACATCGACTCCCCTCGCAGAACTCCCGTGGCTTCCGTGTACTCAAGAAGGAGCTATTTTCTTCCACATCCATCTTCCAAGATGACTTCATCATTCCAGACATCTCAGAGTGAGCTCCCCCAATTTAGGGTATCCCTTGATCTGTACCACCCAAAGACCTTCTTCCCTTGGCACTGTCTACCACCTCTGACAGACAGAGGCACGTTGCAGATGTTCTGACCCTGCCCCTCCCAAACCTCTGGTCATACCAGAGCTTTCTTGTGGAGGAATCAGGCCATAGCTGTCTGTGGATAGCCTGGACTCACTCAGACTAAAGTCGTCTATGGGTGGGTAGCCTGGACTCAGTCAGGCCATGGCTGTCTGTGGGTGGGTAGCCTGGACTCAGTCAGGCCATGGCTGTCTGTGGGTGGGTAGCCTGGACTCAGTCAGGTCATGGCTGTCTGTGGGTGGGTAGCCTGGACTCACTCAGGCCATGGCTGTCTGTGGGTGGATAGCCTGGACTCAGTCAGGCCATGGCTGTCTGTGGGTGGGTAGCCTGGACTCACTCAGGCCATGGCTGTGTGTGGGTGGGTAACCTGGACTCAGTCAGGCCATGGCTGTCTGTGGGTGGGTAACCTGGATTCAGTCAGGCCATGGCTATCTGTGGGTGTGTAGCTCAACTCCCTCCCTTGTCTATTTTCAGGCCTGGGACCTGGAAGATCTCAGCTAGGTTCTCAGATGGACTGGAGTCCAATAGGAGCACCCACTTTGAAGTAAAGAAATATGGTGAGTGCTGCAGTATGGGGTAGACGAGGGTGAGGTGGGCAGCCTGAGGGGAGGACCCTGCCTCTAGTACCTGGCCACCCATCTCTCCATCCTCATTCAGTCCTTCCCAACTTTGAGGTGAAGATTACTCCTTGGAAACCATATATCCTGATGGTGCCCAGCAACCATGATGAAATCCAGTTAGACATCCAGGCCAGGTACCCACCCTCCTGCCCTGCCCCACTCCTCCATCTTTGCAAAGCCCAGCTTCCTTGCACCTGTGGCTTTCTTCTTTCTTCCTCTTTTAGTCTGTCTCCCACTGTGTGCTCACCGTGTAGTCCTGTCTGTCCTTGAATTTACCAAACTCCATCTGCCTCTGCCTCTTGAGTGCTGGGATTAGAGATGTACACGTGTGTGTCTTGTGTGCAGGGGAATGTGTGTGTGTGTGTGTGTGTGTGTGTGTGTGTGTGTACATCTGTGGAGGCCAGAGGACAACCTCTGGTGGCCTCCTTGGAGACACATTCTCACTGCCGTGGAACTCACTGACTGGGCTCAGCTGGCTGGCCAGGCAGCCCTCAGAACACCCATCTCAGTGTTCCCAATGATGGGATCACACGTGGATGCTGCCATGCCTCTGGGCATTTCTACAGGGATCCTGGGGCATCGAACCCAGATGTTTGTGCTTGCTTGGCAACACTTTACCCACTGAGTTATTGCCCCAGCCCTCAGCTCTCCTCTTGGCTCCCCGTGGCAACAGGTACATCTATGGGAAGCCCGTGAAGGGTGTGGCATACACACGGTTCGCGCTCATGGATGAGCAAGGGAAGAGGACCTTCCTTCGGGGCCTAGAGACCCAGAGTAGGGTAAGGTAGCGGTCAAGGGGGTGACAAGGGGAAGTGGGAAAGTGGCACAACTCAAAACCCGTTTCTCTTCTTAGTTGGTGGAAGGCGAGACCCACATCTCCATCTCGAAGCACCAGTTGCAGGCTGCCCTGGATAAAATCCATATTGAGGTCAGAGACCTGGAGGGGCTGCGTCTCTACACTGCTACAGCCGTCATCGAGTCTCCAGGTGGGTGGCTTCCCTCTGCTGGCACCTCAAGCCTTGCCGTTGAGAACGTCCTCAGGGGCAGTTTACAAATGCACATGGCACCATCAAACAGACTCTCGTCCTCACCGTCCAGTACAGTTCCTGATGCCAACACAGAGCCAGGGCCCCCCCATCGCAGTCCTGTCCTTTCCTGTCTCCTTTCCCAATCACTCCCCTCTTGGTTCACCATCTGATAGACAGGCCATGCACGCATGTGCAGATGAAGCAGTGCACCAACCAGCTCTTGGTTCCCTTCCCTGGGTTCTGCCCTCCACCTCTCTGCCCTCTTTCTTGCAGGAGGAGAGATGGAGGAGGCTGAACTCACGTCCTGGCACTTTGTGACATCTGCCTTCTCCTTGGATCTCAGCCGCACTAAGCGGCATCTTGTGCCCGGGGCCCACTTCCTGCTGCAGGTTCCTCTTGGGAGGGCAGGGCTGGAGGGGAGAGGGTGTGGGCCACACAGTCTTGATGACACCTCTTTCTGACTGTCTCCTCCAGGCCTTGGTCCGAGAAATATCAGGCTCTGAAGCCTCCAACGTTCCTGTCAAAGTCTCTGCCACCTTGGTGTCGGGCTCTGACTCGCAAGTCCTCGACATTCAACAGAGCACCAATGGAATTGGCCAAGTCAGCGTTTCCTTCCCCATCCCGCCAACCATCACAGAACTCCGGCTCTTGGTAGAGCTTCTCTGAGGACTGGGGATGGGCATGGGCGCAGGGAAGGCGTTTAAGTTGTTTCCTGAGTGCTTCTGATGGAGTTTGGGGGAAGGGATGGCAATTTGGGTCCTTGGCATAGACCCTGCCCTTCATGCCTTCTCTCCAGGTGTCTGCGGGCTCCCTCTACCCAGCCATAGCCAGGCTCACTGTGCAAGCTCCACCTTCAAGAGGCACTGGCTTTCTGTCTATTGAGCCACTAGACCCTCGGTCCCCTCGTGTGGGGGACACCTTCATCCTAAACCTTCAAGCTGTGGGCATCCATGCACCTACCTTCTCTCATTACTACTACATGGTATGTGGGACTTGGGGTACAGGAGTGCTGGTATGTGGGACTTGGGGAACAGGAGTGCTGGTATGTGGGACTTGGGGTACAGGAGTGCTGGTANACAGGAGTGCTGGTATGTGGGACTTGGGGTACAGGAGTGCTGGTATGTGGGACTTGGGGTACAGGAGTGCTGGGTGTAGGACTGGGAGCAGGGTGTATACCAAGCAGGAAGTCACTCACTGCCTCCCCATGGCTCAGATCATCTCCAGAGGCCAGATCATGGCTATGAGTCGGGAGCCCCGGAGGACCGTGACCTCCGTCTCCGTGTTGGTGGGCCATCAGCTGGCTCCCTCGTTCTACTTTGTGGCCTACTTCTATCACCAAGGACTCCCAGTGGCCAACTCTCTGCTCATCAACATCCAGCCCGGGGACTGTGAGGGCAAGGTGACTGGGTCTGGAGAGGTGGTGCGGGCCGTGTTGTGGCTTTGTTTGTTTGTGTGTGTGCATGTGTGT
This sequence comes from Mus pahari, assembly GCF_900095145.1. Lineage (NCBI taxonomy): Eukaryota > Metazoa > Chordata > Mammalia > Rodentia > Muridae > Mus > Mus pahari. The sequence continues at coordinate 2,741,751 of NC_034607.1, read as the reverse complement.
GCATGCACATGCGTGTTAGCATGCATGTTCATGTGGATGTGTTTTCACACATGCATATGCATGTGTATGTACATTTGTGTGGTCGAATGCATGTGTGCTTGACTATGTCGGTGTGCATGTATGCTTGTGTGAGTGCATGTTCACGTGGGCATGAGCACCTAAGGGTTCAGAGGAGGACAGGATGACTGATTTAGCCACTGAGTGTGCATGGGGCTGGAGCTGAGAGTTCACTCTTTCTTTTTTCATCTTCATGCATGTGAAGTGGGCATGTATGTGTGCACATTTTGCAGGCTGCATGGGTGCATGTGCTAGTAGAGAGCTGGGGGTCATCTGGCTCACTCTTTGGCCTTAGTCATTGGGACAGTTCCTTTCACTCAAGCCTATAGTCTTGTCTGCTAACCACCTTGCTCTGGGGATCCCCCCACCCACCCCTTCTCTGCCTTTCCAGGCTGGAATGACAGCCATGCCCTCATGCCCACCTGGATTCTGGGGTTCAGTCCTCATGCATGCATGGCACACACTTTAATTACTGACACATGTCCCCAGCCCACTCTCCATGTGCTGATTGTCCTCCCCCGCCCCATTTCTGCCAGTTGGAATTGAAGGTGACTGGTGCCAAGGAGTATCGTAACGCAGACAGAATGACGCTCCAACTTCAAACGGACTCCAAAGCCCTGGTGGCACTGGGAGCTGTGGACACGGCTCTGTATGCTGTGGGTGGTCGATCTCACAAACCCCTTGACATGAACAAGGTTTGTCTAACCTCCGTGCATCCTTCTTCCTCCTCCTCTTCCTCCTCCTCCTCTTCCTCCTCCTCCTCTTCCTCCTCCTCCTCTTCTTCCTCCTCTTCCTCTTCCTTCTCTTCCTCCTCCTTCTCCTCCTCCTTTTCCTCCTCTTCTTTGTCTGCCTCCCCCTCTCCTCCCCCTTCCCCCCTCCTTCTCCTCCTCCTTCTTCTCCTCCTCCTCTTCTTCCTCCTCACTTAAGCTCTGGGGCTTAGTTCTCCAGTCTCAGTCTCTATAGGCTCTTCCCAGTCTTCCCCTGGGTCCTAGATGTTTTTGGTCTCCCCACTCGCTTCTCTCATCTTTGAGCCGTACCCTAATACCCTCAGCTGAGTGGCAGATCCTGCTCTTCAGCCGCTCATGTCTCCCAGCATCTCTTGCCTTTTCCTGCTAGGTCTTTGAAGTAATCAACAGCTACAACCTTGGCTGTGGTCCTGGAGGTGGGGATGATGCCCTTCAGGTGTTCCAGGATGCTGGTCTGGCCTTTTCTGATGGTGATCGACTAACTCAAACCAGAGAGGGTAAGAATGGAGTGAGTGGGAGCAGATGAAGGAGAAAGGCCATGCTCGTGCGTGCGCATGTGTGTGTGTGTGTGTGTGTGTGTGCGTGTGTGTGTGTGTGTGTGTCTGTATCTGTGTGTGAATGTGTGTATCTCTGTGTGTGTATCTGTGTGTGAGTGTGTGTGTTTGTGTTTGTCTGTGTATTTGTGTGTGTTTGTGTGTATTTGTATGTATCTGTGTGTGTATGTCTGTATGTCTGTGTCTGTCTATGTGTATCTGTGTGTGAGTGTGTGTGTTTGTGTTTATATGTGTATGTGTCTGTTGTGTATGTATGTCTCTGTGTCTGTGTATCTCTGTGTCTGTGTGTCTGTGTGCCTGTGTGTGTGTGTGTGTGTGTGGTGGGGAATTCAGGGAAAAAGGCTGGTCTGAGGGATAGGGAAGAAGTAAGGCTGAGCTCCCTTTGTCTGTTTGTGTGTGTGTGTGTGTGTGTGTGCTGGTGTGTATGTGTGTGTGCTGGTGTGTGTGTGTGTGTGTGTTTGTTTGTCTGGGTGTCTGGGTGTGTGAGATTCAGGGGTCTAAAGGCTGGGTGGGCTGAGGGATGGGGAAAGAGGAGGTGTGACTACTCTCTTGCTCCCTACCAGACCTGAGATGTCCCAAGGAGAAGAAAAGTCGGCAAAAGCGAAGTGCTAACTTCCTGAAGGCTGTCAGTGAGAAGTGTATGTTGTGGGTGTCCGGGGCCAGGGTGGGACCTGCTTCTTTGCCCTCTGCAGCCCCCTCGGCCAGTTGTGGTATGGAGGGTGAGGAGACCGAGGGCTGAGGGTGGGGGCTGGCTGGTGCAGTCCATCGGCCTGCTGACCGCTCCCCGAGCACGTGCTGGTGGTTCTAGGGATGGAGGCTGAGGCTTCGGTCCCTCCCACCCGCCCAGCCTCCCCTGGCCCGGCAGTGGGCCAGTATTCTTCTCCAGACGCCAAGCGCTGCTGCCAAGACGGGATGACGAAGCTGCCCATGGAGCGTACCTGTGATCAGCGGGCTGCCCGCGTGCCTCAGCCGGCCTGCCGCCAGCCCTTCTTGTCCTGTTGCAAGTTTGCTGAGGACCTTCGCAGGAACCAGACCAGGAGCCAGGCGGGCCTTGCCCGAGGTGAGCGGCCAGATGAAGCTGAAGGAGGGATGGGTGGTGATGCCTGAGAGGGCGACACATTCCCTCCTCACTGCTGTCCCCCCTGCACCCAGACTATCAGGACGTGATGCAGGAGGAGGATCTGATAGATGAAGATGACATTCTCGTGCGCAGCTACTTCCCAGAGAACTGGCTCTGGAGAGTGGAACAAGTGGACAGCTCCAAACTGTGAGGGCCTGGTGTGCCCACTCTTGCCTCTGGGCTGGGTCTGGGGACTGGGACAAGGTTGTGAGTGACAGGGCTTCTCTGCATTCCCCACACAGGTTGACAGTGTGGCTTCCTGACTCTATGACCACATGGGAGATTCATGGTGTGAGCCTGTCCAAAAGCAAAGGTGAGGCGGTGCTGTCTGGACCCCTTCTCATCCCCCCCATGCTCCGACCCTCCCACTGCCCTCTGCATGGATCTGGGGAAAATCTTCACTGGCTTGCCTGCAGGCAGAGAGCAGAGGGAAGTCATCCCCGAACCCTTCCTTCCGGAGGCCTGAGGTCCATCTCTGTCCCTGACCTGTCTCCCTGTCCACAGGCCTGTGCGTAGCCAAGCCAACTCGTGTTCGAGTGTTCCGAAAATTCCACCTGCACCTGCGCCTGCCTGTCTCCGTCCGCCGCTTTGAGCAGCTTGAATTACGGCCTGTTCTCTACAACTATCTGAATGATAATGTGACTGTGAGACCCTAGGGGGGACTGAGCATCGAGGCTGGGAGTAGGGAGGGGTGCAGCCAGGGACAGGTCAGGTCAGGCAGTGGTCCTGATCCGATTAGGGCTCACTGGCCATCCCTGTTTTCCTGTCCCCAGGTGAGTGTCCATGTAACCCCAGTGGAGGGGCTGTGCCTGGCTGGTGGTGGAATGCTGGCCCAGCAGGTAACAGTGCCTGCAGGTTCTGGCCGGCCTGTGGCCTTCTCTGTGGTACCCACAGCTGCTGCCAACGTGCCCCTCAAAGTGGTGGCTCGAGGGGTTTTTGACTTAGGGGATGCTGTGTCTAAGATTCTCCAAATTGAGGTGAGTGACGCCTGGAAATCTAGCCACCCCACTCCCCGGGCTCCCAGCCATTTAACATTCCACAGGTCAGGCCATGGCTCTGCACTCAAACCCAGTACATGGATAAACTTACAATCCACTATTGTGACTCAACTGTGTCCCAGAAATTGTTTACGTGTATTGAGACAGAGGTTAGCTACATAGCCCAGGCTTGCTTCAAACTCACTCTGTAGTCCAGGCTGGCCTTGAACATTCAGTAATGCCTTTGCCTTCGGAATTACTGTCACACCTGCCCGGCTGTCTCGGAAACAGTTTGTTCAGCTTTATGTTCTTTGTGTGCTCATGGGGGTTAAGTCCAGGACCTTGAAAAATGGTAGAGAAGTGAGCTGAGTCCCCGTTTCTGTCTACGAAGTTCACACGCCAAGACCCAGGGATGTCTACCCGGTAGGGGAGGCTGTAGCCCTGGTTAATCCCCCACTCTATTTTTCAATTGAGACAGAAGGAAGGGTGTGGGGAGCCGCCCTCACATTCGCCATTACAAGATAGCGCTGATTGTCCTGTGCTCTAACAAACAAACAAGGCAGCTGCGCATGTGCTGGGTAGATTTCCATTCCCTTGTGCCCTGCCTTTCCCGTGGCGTCATCTGGGGTAA
>NC_034607.1:2631003-2652245 GCF_900095145.1 Mus pahari | reverse complement strand
AGAAGGATCCTGTTTGTGTGCCGCGTCATTTCTTGCTGGCGGGAAGGTAGCGCGGGACAGAAGGGGCCATCCACAGAGAGGAGATAGTCTACAACCTCGACCCCCTAAGTGAGTACCCCCCGCCCCAGCCACCAGTACCCTAGGGGAGTTATGGGGCACAGGGGCCCACCCACCAGCTCCTCTCCTCTGCCTAGATAACCTAGGTCGGACTTTGGAGATTCCTGGCAGCTCGGATCCCAACATGGTCCCTGACGGAGACTTCAGCAGCTTCGTCAGGGTTACAGGTGGGTGTCCGGTCCAGCCCTTTCCCAGGAGCCCCTGCGTTCACCTTAAGTCCGTGGAGCCATGTTGTAGTCTACTGGTGCTGGGTGTGTAGACCCAGTCTCATCTTCAACTTCTCTGTCCTTTAGCCTCTGAACCCTTGGAGACTCTGGGCTCTGAAGGAGCCTTGTCCCCAGGAGGCGTGGCCTCCCTCCTGAGGCTTCCCCGGGGCTGCGCGGAGCAAACCATGGTCTATTTGGCCCCTACCCTGACGGCTTCCAACTACCTGGACAGGACAGAACAGTGGAGTAAACTGTCCCCTGAGACAAAGGACCATGCTGTGGATCTGATCCAGAAAGGTTCTGGGTTAAGGGAAAGCAGGAGTCAGAGCCAGGGAGGGCATGAAGGGCACCCAGGAGCCTAGAGAGTGAAGCTGGGGTCCGGGGTAGGGCGCTGGGAGTACAGCTCTGCCCCAGACAGCAGGAGAGTGGAAATCTTGGCACCTCTTCTTTCCCAGGCCACATGAGGATCCAGCAGTTTCGGAAGAAAGATGGCTCCTTTGGGGCGTGGTTACACCGGGACAGCAGCACCTGGTGAGGCTGGGGACTCAGTTCAGGGCAGCAGGAGGGCAAAAAGCCACCAGCCAGGTCTCCAGAGAGACTAGCATTTTCTCCAGCCACGCCCCTCCGCTCTAGGCTGACTGCCTTTGTGCTGAAGATTCTGAGTTTGGCCCAGCAACAGGTGGGCGACTCCCCCGAGAAGCTGCAGGAGACAGCTACCTGGCTGCTGGCCCAGCAGCTGGGCGATGGCTCCTTCCACGACCCATGTCCAGTCATCCATAGAGGCATGCAGGTGTGAACACACCGGAGGCACCGGGAGGATGTCAGCAGGAAAACAGGGCTCCTCACAGCTCTGGCCTGACAGCCTCTCTCTCCTCACTAGGGGGGCTTGGTGGGGACCGACGAGACGGTGGCACTGACGGCCTTTGTGGTCATTGCCCTTCACCACGGTCTGGATGTCTTCCGGGACGAGAATGCGAAGCAGCTGAAGAACAGAGTGGTAAGGAAGCCGTGGTCTGTCCTTCCTGCCCGGCCATCCTCGCCCCGGGAGCCCGGGGCAGCAGCACCTCTGATACAGGCTCAGGCCTCTGTGCTCTTCTAGGAAGCCTCCATCACCAAGGCAAACTCGTTCTTGGGGCAGAAGGCAAGTGCCGGGCTCCTGGGTGCCCACGCCGCCGCCATCACAGCCTATGCCCTGACGCTGACCGAGGCCTCGGAGGACCTGCGGAATGTTGCCCACAACAGCCTGATGGCCATGGCTCAGGAAACGGGGGGTGAGGGCGAGGGCACCCTGGCAGAGCAACTGTGACTTGGGGCCCTTGGGATGCCTGAAAAGGCCTGAAGAGAAAGGGCCTGTCTTGGCTGTGGAGTGGAAGCAGGGGGCTGCCGACTGGGGGCGCCAGAGATCCTGGCGGCTCAGCTCCTCACCTGGTTCAATAAGCATTCCCTTCCCTTCCAGAAAACCTCTACTGGGGCTTAGTCACTGGCTCTCAGGACAACGCTGTGTCGCCCCCAGCAAAACCCCTTAGCCCAACAGAACCTGTGCCCCAGGCCCCAGCCCTGTGGATCGAAACCACAGCCTATGCCCTGCTCCACCTGCTTCTGCGGGAGGGAAGGGGGAAAAAGGCTGACAAAGCTGCATCCTGGCTCACCCACCAGGGAAGCTTCCACGGGGCATTCCGCAGTACCCAGGTAGGGGCAGCCACAGGGCTCGCTCTGGGTAGGTGGTTCTGAGACCAAGTGCCCGACTCCCGCCCTAACCTCCTCAGGACACTGTGGTCACCCTGGAGGCCCTGTCTGCCTACTGGATCGCTTCACACACCACCGAGGAGAAAGCACTGAATGTGACACTCAGCTCCATGGGCCGCTATGGGTTCAAGACCCATGTGCTACACTTGAACAACCACCAAGTCAAAGGCCTGGAGGAAGAGCTGAAGGTGGCCTCCTCCGTCCCTGATGGGGTTGCTGGGGTATCGGGGCCGTCTAATGACAAGTCCAGCCCTCTCCTGAGGGTGCCGTGGGGAGATTGACTTTCTTCTGGCCATGTGGTCAAACCTCTGGGCTCTTCATCCCTCATCTGTAAAACAGCGTGTCTATAGAGTCCACGCCGGGGTCTAGGTCAGTGGTTCTCAGCTTCCAACTGCCGTGACCCTTTAGTACAGATCCTCATGTTGTGGTGACCCCAACCATGAAAATATTTCATTGTTACTTGATGACTGTAATTCTGCTACGGTTATGAATTGTAACATCTGACATGCAGGATATTGGATGTACAACTCCCAGAGGGGTCACAGGTTGAGACCGGCTGGCTGCTCTAGTTGTTCCGGAGGGAGACTGATACAAGTACAAGATTCTGGGACAGAGGGTGTGTGCGGCACCTGGTCTGCTCCCTGTGCCCTCTGACCTGCCTCTCCCTCCTGGCAGTTCTCCCTGGGCAGCACAATCAGTGTGAAAGTGGGAGGAAACAGCAAAGGCACCTTGAAGGTGAGGGGAGAGGGGTGCGGGGGGGGGAGCAGGAGAGGGAGGGGGAGGGAGGTGTGCTGGGGTAGGGGAGAGAGGGGAGCAGGACGGGAGGGAGGGGTGCTGGGGTGGGGGGTTGGGGTACTGGGGTGAGGTGAGGTCCAGCAGGGTTTAGGGGCCAGTGGGGGCTAAGGGGGTAAAGGGTACAGGGGTGGGCTTTCGGAGGGTGTGGGGAATGGGGAAGGGTGGGGGATGTGGGGTGAGGTTGGGGAGTTGGACATGGAGTACCAGGGTTGGGTGAGGTAGGACAGCCGGGTGAGAAGGGGTGGAGTGGACATGTGGGGTGCAGGGGTAGTTGTGGGTGGTGGGTGGGGTGGGGAGCTGGGCCTTGACCAGGACTTTGGGGTGGAGCGTGTGTGTCGGGTGGGGGGGGGAGGAGGAGGCCATCTCCTGGCTTGGTGTCCCCTGTTCCTTCCCTGAGCCTCCATCTTTGTTCTGGTCTGGTTTCCCTCCATTTCTGGGTATCTGCCTTCTTCCTTCAGCTCTGTCCTGAGTACCTCAGACCTAGGTCCCCATGCGCGACTCCCCACCCGCACCGCCCGCACCAGTTTCTTCCTATATGTCTCATTTGACCCAGGGAACCCAGAGATGTAGCTCCCTCCTCTGGCCCAGGTGACTCTTACCTCACAGTAACCCTCTGATCACTGCCCGCATGGCAGTGAGCTGACAGCCTGGGGAAATGTGCCCCTTCCAGCATGGAGTGAGTCAGGAGGATCAGTGGCCCAAAGTCTTCTGTCCTGTGCCCAGTGTGATGAGAGAAGCCAGGAGCAGGCAGCTTTCTGGCAGGCTGGGCTCTCCGGGTGGCCCTGCCTCCTCGCTGCAGCTGCATCTCACCCCTTGCCTGATGCGCTGCTATTCACTGGGGTCGAAGATGGGGCAAGGGGGAAGTTGGGGCCGTAGATCCTTCAGCCCAGGAGACCCCTTCAAGTCTGTGCTATATGTGTCCTGTGTTCTCTCCCCATCTCTGACTGAGGTAGATCCTTCGTACCTACAATGTCCTGGACATGAAGAACACCACGTGCCAGGACCTTCAGATAGAAGTGACGGTCACAGGCTCTGTGGAATATACAAGTAAGCCCCGGGGTCAGGGGGCCTTGACTGACCCCTGCAGGGCTGACACGGGCCTTCTGCCCCTTCACCACTGTCCTCCACAGGGGATGCCATTGAAGACTACGAAGAGGACTATGACATGCCAGCTGCAGATGACCCCAGCGTCCCCTCACAGCCTGTGACTCCCCTGCAGCTGTTTGAGGGTCGTCGGAGCCGCCGCAGGAGGGAGGCCCCCAAGGTGGCCGAAGAGCAGGAGTCCAGAGTTCAGTACACAGTGTGTATCTGGTGGGTGCCAGGAGCTCTGGTGTGAAGGGCGGTGGGAAGAGGCGGGATGGGGCGTAGTCCGAGAGTCTATACATCCGGCCCCTCCTCCCACTAGGCGCAGTGGCAAGCTGGGGCTGTCTGGCATGGCCATCGCAGACATCACCCTCCTGAGTGGATTCCACGCCCTGAGGGCTGACCTGGAGAAGGTACAGTCACATACAGCCACCTCTCCATCCTTAGGAGCCCACCTCCCTCTATGTAGTAACCCCTAGTGTCGAACCCAGTCACACAATGACCAGGGTCCCTGACCTGCGGCTACCTCCTCTTTCCTGCAGCTGACCTCCCTCTCTGACCGTTACGTGAGTCACTTTGAGACTGACGGGCCCCATGTCCTGTTGTACTTTGACTCGGTGAGTGGAGAGAAGTTTCACAGGAGGGGGACACTGGGTTCTTGAGTCTTTATGATAAGGGTCAGATGTGGCAGGTGGCCTTAGAGAACTCATAGCTCCTCCCACACGTCACCATGGGACTGGGGCTGTGACCTCAGCTTGGCAAGGTTCATGGGGAGCCACTGAGAGGTGGAGACCACCGTGGACACTGGCCCAGGAGTCTCCCAGGGCCTGCTTGGGCCGGTGCTCCTGGGAAAGGAGGGAGCTGGGGAGGCGGGACTGATTCAGAGCCTGATTGATCGTGGAGGGTCTCACAGGAAGTGCCTGTAGCACACAGAGGTCCTGGGACAAGGTCTCCCTATTGGCAGTGAAGTCACCAGAGGCCTTGGGAACCAGATTTTAGAGTCTAGTGGCAGGGAAATGACAGCATGAAGAATGCTGGAGACAAGGCCGTGGTGAGCAAGCTGAGACAAGGCAACGAAGGCAGCCCTGGGCTTGGCCCTGAGCAGCCTTCCATCTTCCATCCTGGGGCCAGGTCCCAACCTCCCGGGAGTGTGTGGGCTTCGGAGCCTCGCAGGAGGTGGCCGTGGGACTGGTGCAGCCAGCCAGCGCTGTCCTGTATGACTACTACAGCCCCGGTGAGCGCTTGGGATGCTTTGACAAAGCAGATTTCTGGGGTTGGCCTCTCATGGGGGACACCACGGGGCAGGGGGGGCCTGGGCGCCAAGAGGCCCTCATGCCTTGCCATCTTTCTCTAGATCACAAGTGTTCTGTGTTTTATGCTGCACCCACCAAGAGTCAGCTCCTGTCCACCCTGTGCTCTGGAGATGTCTGCCAGTGTGCTGAGGGTGAGGAGAGACCCGGGTGGGGGTAGGGGCAGGGAATGGCTGGGAGGGTGAGCTGGTCTCATGTGACACCTGCCTGCAGGGAAGTGTCCTCGACTGCTAAGGTCACTGGAGCGAGGGGTGGAGGACAAGGACGGTTACCGGATGAGGTTCGCCTGCTATCATCCCCGAGTGGAGTATGGTTAGTCCCCCCTTGGCCTCCATTCCCCTTGGCACGGGCTCCTTGTGCTCTTGAGGTTGCCTGCTCTTCATCCACCCCAACCTGTGGCCCCCCTCTTTGCCCTGACTGCCTCCCCCTTCCCTGTCCCTCCCAGGGTTCACGGTTAAGGTTCTCCGAGAAGATGGGAGAGCTGCCTTCCGCCTCTTTGAGACCAAGATCACCCAAGTCCTGCATTTCAGTAGGAAGGAGAAGCGGGCGGGCGGGCAGGCTGGAGAGTGGTGGAGGCTGAGGTCTGGGTGTGGGGCCCCTTGGAAATGGGAAAACTCAAAGTCTGAATGTGACCCCCACCATCCTGCCATCTCCCTAGCCCCTGGTCGTTGGGAACCTGGGCTTGCTCATAGTGAGCAACAAGTTCTGTAGGGAGCAGCGTGGGTTAAACAGCAGGATCTACAGAGTCCTACCCTGGATTTCTCCTGGCCCTTTCTTCTCCTCTGATGGCTCCATCTCTTTATTCCCTCAGGAAAGGACACCATGGCCTCCATAGGACAGACCCGCAACTTCCTAAGCAGGGCCTCTTGCCGCCTTCGTTTGGAGCCTAACAAAGAGTACTTGATCATGGGGCTGGACGGGGAAACCAGTGACAACAAGGGAGAGTGAGTCACCCAGTCATTCCCTTGCTCTCCTCATACCTGTGACCTTCCTTTGGGGACAGATCCTAGGCCCCTAGCTCTGCCTCTCCAAAGCCAAATGCCTTGAGTACCTGTCCTGACCCCACTATGTCACCTGCAGCCCCCAGTACTTGCTGGACTCAAACACCTGGATTGAGGAAATGCCTTCGGAACACCTGTGTAAGAGCACCCGCCAGCGGGCAGCCTGTACCCAGCTCAAGGACTTCCTGAGGGAGTACAGCAGCCGGGGGTGCCAGGTTTGAGGCCGTACGACTCTGGCTCCCTGAGCTCAGCCCAGGGTCAGGGCCTCTCTGGATGAGGGGCTCTGCTCTACAGGGTAAATAAAAGAAAAGCTTTGGACAGCCAAGTGCCCCTGTGTGTCTGTGTGTAGGTGCGGCAGTCTGCCACCCACCCAGGGTTTTCAGGCCTGAGCCTTGGGCCAAAAAGCTCTGCCTGACCCTCCCTGAGGTTTGCCCTGGACTCAGGCCATCTTGGGGCTTGTAGCTAGTGCCCTGGGTGCCTGTTGATGGGTGTCACAGTTTCCGCACCCTCGGGCATCTCTCCTCCTTAGCCTACTGTCTTCATGCCTTTGGAGTCCTGGAGTCTGGTGGCTTGAACTGTGTCACGGTCTGTCGACTCTGTCATCAGCGGCCTTAGGCAACTTCTCTGGAGTTGTGCAACCTTCAGGTCTGACCTGGTGATCATCCAGGCAAAGGACAGGACAAAGATTGACTGTGCTGTTCCTGAATATTCAAGGGGAAGCACAACTTGAAGGGTCAACTCTCCCCACCCTGTCTGCCTACCTTCGGTTATTCAAGGGTGACCTAGTTCTACCAAGGAAATTGACCGAGGTCAGACGACTCTGCCATTTGACCGGTCTGCAGAGATCCACGGTCTGTCTCTTTCCCCGTTCTGCCCAGTGAGTGGTACCAGGACCAAAACCATAGCCTCTTATCGCAGAAGCTCGTTACGGGGAAACAGAATGGGACTGGTGTCCCTGTGCCTTGGGGAGGTAAGATGTCAGGGTTTCCATCAGTGAGGAGGGCACCAGAGGATCATGGATTTCACGTGTTTTTCTGCTTTGTTTGGTTAAAATGCGTCCCAGGCTGGCTTCAGACTTGGTATGGAGCCCCGATATCTGAGTGCTTAGATTATAGCACACATCACCACACCAAGGTTTTTGCAGTGCCAGGAATTGAACCCAGGGCTTTTTGCACACCAGGCAAGCACTTTGCCAACTGCACCATATCCCTGAAAATTTTTTTTTTTATTTTTTACTTTTTGAGACAGAACTTATATAGCCAACACTGGCCTTGAACTCCTGGTCTCAGCTCCCCTGGGATTACAGGTGCATCCCAGCACATGCGGGGTCTAGTCTGTGATTGGAAGGTGCAATAGTTGGGCAGGGAGAGCAAGGATGTTTGAAGCAGAGAAAGGGAACCGTACAAAGGCCAGGGAGGGGGCAGAGCATATTTGGGACTTATCATTGCTGGAGTTTTGTATCTGGAGGTGTGGGAGGCACGGTGAAGTTTCTAGGTCGCCCCATCAACTGAGCCCCTCACGTGGGGACTTTGGGGAAGCTCTGGTCTTCCTGGGTGTTTCAGTCAGGTCTGCTGTTTTCAAGGCCCCGAGACGTACATCTGCATCCACCAACCCAGTCACCAGCGCAGGGATTCAGCTATAGCCTGGCTCTGGAAGGTCACCCACAAAGAGGATGTGCTGAAACTGCCCAACCCGAGCAACCCCTCTTTTCTGCCTCCTGGGGCAAGGCTGGGATCCAGGCTGGGCCTGAGCCTCTGCCACGAGGGTCTGTCAGCTCTCAGCTCACCAGCTGTGGGTAGCACAGTTGGATTCTCAACTTGGGTGTCCTGCTGTACTGCTGTCCTTTGCAGGAATCTTGGAGTAGAGGGGGACCCCCTGATCCTGGGGTCTGTCTATAAGTCTGGGGATGGGCAGTTGGGGGACTTCTCACCCATCTCCTTAAGCTCTGCCGCCCTAATTGGAATACTCTCACCACAGATACTCTATGAGATTCCCAATTGCCCCCTTATCAAGTGCCCCTGGACTGGTCCTGGGGAAATCCCATCTCTAGCAGTTGTAACTTCTGAACCAGCTGTATCTGCCCAGCTCCCTCCTGGGGAGGCCGGGTCGGTCAGCTGCCTTTATCCTGATGGGAGCCACCTTCTCCCTGAGCTGGTAACCTGTGGGCCCCGACCTTCAAGGTTGCCTTAGCACAATGGTTGCTTAGCTATGTTGCAAGCACATAGCCTTCTTCTCTTTCCCATCCCTGTCCTCTGGTCCTTCACATGTGAGGTAATTTGGGGCTTTTTTTTTTTTTTTAAGTTGGCTCCAGTTGGTCATTTTGTTGCTATTGTTGTAGCCAAGTGATTAAAGGTACAGACTGCGCCTGGGTGCCTGCTGAAGCTTGGCTCTGCCTCTTTGCAGTTCTTGTGCGTGTGTAAGGTCTTCAGCCTTGACTTCATTAAACAACCAGGGCAGTGGTGTATGGTGTAATCTGTGTGTCATGGTAGCCATGGTAGGGGCAGAGCAAAGCAGGTAGGAGCTGGTACACATTGTTCCAAAACGTGGCCCCTTGTCTTCTGAGCACTTTTTGTGGGGTGCAGGGGTAGAACCCAGGGCCTCTCACTGCGAGGCAAACACTAACACTGAACCTGCTTCTTCTGAGATAGGGTCTTGCTATGTAGCCCAGGCTGACCTCAGACTCAATCCTCCTGCTACTGCCTCCTAAGTGCTGAGATCATAGGCAAGCAGCACCACGCCTAACTCTCCATGCTTACGACACTGAAAGAGACCATAGAAGCAATGGCACCAGGTCAGGCATTGCGGGATATGCCTGGAGTCCCAGCGTTTGGAGATGGAAACAGAGGGGTCAGGGTGAGGTCATCCTTAGCTACATCAAGACCAGTCAGGGCTACATAGTGAGACCTATGTCAGAGAGAGAAGGGAGAGGGGTGAGATGAAGAGGAGGAGGAGGAGGACGAGGATGAGGAGGACAAGGAGGAGAAGGACGAGGAGGACAAGGAGGAGGAGGAGGAGGACAAGGAGGAGGAGAATGAGGAGGACGACGAGGAGGAGGAGGACAAGGAGGAGGAGGAGGAGGACAAGGAGGAGGAGAANGAGGAGGAGGAGGAGGACAAGGAGGAGGAGAATGAGGAGGAGGAGGAGGAAGAAAGAAGAAGAAGAGGAGGAGGGTCTGGTTGTGGTGGAACATAGATTTTGTTTACTTTTACACATACATACAACATAAAATATAATAAGTAAATATAAAACAAAACACCAAAGAAACCTGCCAGTGTTTTCTTTGTACACATGCATGTGCACTATGTGTATATGCAGTACCCCTCTGTGGCCTGAAGAGGGCACTAGAACTTCAGAAATAGAGTTGTAGAAGGTCGTGAGCTGCCACATAGGTGCTGGGATCTGAACCCAGGTCCTCAGCAAGAGCAGCCAGTGCTTTTAACCACGGAGCCACCTCGCCAGCCCTGTGGTATATGTTCATCATTCCAGAAATGGTGAAGCAGAGACAGGAAGATTGCTGGGGGGTCAGTGGCCAGCTTGCCTGGCTGAATCAGGGAGGTTCAGGAAAATGAGCGCTCAGGGGTCTTTTCCCTTGGACAAACCTCCTGAGGCTGACCTTTGGTTACCACACACATGCACAAGACCCTCTGCCGAGCCCCACCCCCACCCAGGTCTCAAACCAAAGGGAAGTCTAACAAAGAATTGCATAAGGAGCCAGGTGACTCATGTCTGCCTTTCCAGGTATTTGGGGAGCTGAAGGAAGGTGCAAAGTTTCTGCCTGTCTGAGCTACAAGGCGAGTTCAAGGTACCCTTGGCAATATAGTGAGGCTCTTTATCAAACTAACAAAAAGGGTCTAGGACTGTGGACGCAGCTGGCAGTGGAGGGCTGGCCTAGCATCACAAAACTAAAGTAACAATAGTGGTAATAAAAATCAATAAAATACGTGTTGAGAGTATATTTAAACCCAAAAGGCGTATTGGGCAGAAACTGCTATTCATTTCTTTTCTCTAGAACAAATGCGCTCGGACCACTCAGCTGGTCCAAGGCGAGGTATGGCGGGAGGGGCTGGCTCCAGTGGACTCTCCGCCTACGTGGCTGCTACAGAGTTAGGAAACTGATTGAGATGCAGAGAGGTCATGGTCTTGCATCCCTTCCTTTCTTCTTGATGGATGGTCCCATCTTTGATCCACAGATTCTCCAAGGCCGATGGGGTCTGTGCCAATGTGAAAACACACTGTTCTGTGGGGGGGACAGGAAGGGACCTGAAGCAAAGGTCAGAGCCACAGCAGAACAAAGGGTGGAGTTGGGGGCTATAAAAGGCCGTCAGGGCCCTGCACAAGTGCTGGGCCATGCTGCTACATGGGCTGCTGCTGCTGCTGCTGCTGCTAGCTGGCACCCGCTGGCTGTGGGGCCAGTGGAAGGTCCAGAACCTCCACCTCCCGCCTCTGGCCCCGGGCTTTCTGCACTTCCTACAGCCTAACCTTCCCACCTACCTGCTCGGCCTCACTCAGAAACTCGGGCCCATCTACAGGATCCGCTTGGGGCTGCAAGGTAGGCTGGCCTTCTGTCTTCGTGTGACCCCTTCTTCCCTGCCTGACATTGTCCTTTCCCCTCAGATGTGGTGGTGCTGAACTCTAACAGAACCATTGAGGAGGCCCTGATCCAAAAGTGGGTGGACTTTGCTGGCCGACCCCAGATGCTAAATGGTAAGGGTTGGGGCACAGTTTTCCTCCTCCTCTTCCTCTGCCTCCTCTTCCTCCTCCTTCTCCTCCTCTTCTTCCTCCTCCTCCACCCCCTCTTCTTCTTTAAGATTAGGGCTTACTATATAGCCCCTGCTGGGCTGAAAATCACTATATAGACCAGGCTAGTCTCAAACTCACAGAGAGCCACCTGGTGTGGCCCCTGCCCTGAGCTAAGGGCACTTCTTGGATTTTGGGGAAACAGGCAAGGCCTTTGGTCTCCTTGGTTGCTTGTGATCCTGTCTTTCTTTCTACCATCTCTCCTGCAGGAAAGATGGACCTGGACCTGTCCCTGGGGGATTATTCGCTAACGTGGAAGGCCCACAAGAAACTCTCTCGCTTGGCCCTGATGCTGGGCATGCGAGACTCCATGGAGCCTCTGATAGAGCAGCTGACCCAGGAATTCTGCGAGGTGAGGCTGGCTCTTGTGGCCTGACCCTCTTGGGGCCAGCTTCCCTTTCCCGCCAGTACCCATCCGTCTCCACGGCCTCTGCAGCCTGTCTCTCCTCCACAGCGCATGAGAGCCCAGGCTGGCACCCCCGTGACCATCCATAAGGAATTCTCTTTCCTCACTTGCAGTATCATTTCCTGCCTCACTTTCGGAGACAAGGTCCATGTTGCCCTCTTGCCCACCCCTCAGCCCCCTCAGGTCCTCTAGCGGGTCTTGAACTCAAAGCATGCCTTCCTATTCCGGCAGGACAGCACGTTGGTCCATACCATTCATGACTGCGTCCAGGACTTGTTGGAAGCCTGGAACCACTGGTCCATCCAAATCTTGACTCTCATTCCCCTTCTCAGGGTGAGGCGTTGCAGCCCAGCCTCCCCTGGGTTGTGGGGGAGGGGACCACCAGTCTCTACCCTGCAGCTGACTCTCTTTCCTGCCCCAGTTCCTCCCCAACCCAGGCCTCCAGAAGCTGAAGCAGATCCAAGAGATTAGGGACAATATCGTAAAGCAGCAGCTGAAACGGCACAAGGTGGGCATTGCAGGGGCACCAGCTCCTCTGGCTTCAGCCAGTGATGTGCCTGCTGCTGTTCTCCCCCCCCCCCGCCACCAACCGCCATCACTGCTGGACACACAGCTTCCCCTGCCTCTCTGCAGGACAGCCTGGTAGCAGGCCAATGGAAAGACATGATTGACTACATGCTCCAGGGAGTGGAGAAGCAAAGAGATGGCAAAGACACAGAGCGACTCCACGAGGGGCACGTGCACATGTCCGTGGTGGACCTGTTCATCGGCGGCACTGAGACCACGGCTACCACACTCTCCTGGGCTGTGGCTTTCCTGCTTCACCACCCTGAGGTGCACTGTGGGAAGACAGCTCCTTCTGGGACCTTGAACCAGTTGCTCTGCTCTTGACTGCTTGGCCTGGGCTATGCTCACAGAGGGGGCTCTAGGCTCAGCTAGATGGCAGGAGGGAGGGGCTGCAGGCTGGGCAGCTGTGAGCCACCTGGGCAAAGTCTGGTCCCTAGAGCCCAGCCTTGCCCCCCCCCCCTTCTCAGATCCAGAAGCGGCTGCAGGAAGAGTTAGACCTCAAGCTGGGCCCCAGTTCCCAGCTCCTGTACAAGAACCGAATGCAGCTGCCTCTGCTCATGGCCACCATCGCCGAGGTGCTGCGTTTGCGGCCTGTGGTGCCCTTGGCCTTGCCCCATCGTGCAACTAGGACTAGCAGGTGATTCCCCGGGGGTAAGGGTTGAGGGAGGAAGGCCTCACTGGGCTCTGGACAGCTCCTGACTCCACCTTTCCCTCAGCATCTCTGGCTATGACATCCCCAAGGATACGGTCATCATCCCCAATATCCAAGGTGCCAACCTGGATGAGATGGTTTGGGAACTGCCCAGCAAGTTCTGGCCTGGTATGAGGCAGACAGGAAAGGGGGTGGGAGAGGCCCAGCCTCTGCTGGGACAAACTTCTCTAGCTATCCGTCTACTACCCACAGATCGCTTCCTGGAACCTGGCAAGAATCCCAGAACACCATCCTTTGGCTGTGGGGCACGCGTGTGCCTGGGAGAGCCTCTGGCGCGGCTGGAGCTCTTTGTGGTGCTGGCTCGCCTGCTGCAGGCCTTCACGCTGCTGCCTCCACCAGATGGCACCCTGCCCTCCCTGCAGCCCCAGCCTTATGCTGGCATCAATCTCCTGATTCCTCCTTTCCAGGTGCGGCTGCAGCCCAGAAACCCGGCGCCCCAAGTCCTGGGTGAGAAATCTTTGACGGGATAGGACGAGCCTCGTGCCTCGGTTTCTCCTTTATTGCTCCGTTTCCCCTCCCTTTCCCCCCCTGTAAACATGGTGCTGTGAGATTGTGTCAGAGAAGGTTTCCTCGGTGAGGCACGCTGGCTCTTCTCTGGGCACAACCCCTCAGTGCTCGGCAGTCATACCGGGGTGTGAGTGAGGTGGGCAGCAGGCTCAGGTGCCCCTGGTGGGGGCCTGGAAGTTTCTGGGTCGCAGCTTCATTTCCGTGAAGGGCACGGAGAACTCGAAGCCCTTCCAGTGGTACCAGCTCACTCCCTGAGGAGAGGGTTGTCAAGGGAAGAGAGTCAAGACAGCGTTACATCAATGCCACCTAATCCATCCCCACCCTGCTCCTGTAGGTGACTCCCAGGGTCCAGCCATCTCCCCCATGATCCCTGAGCTGGTGCCCCCTGCCCACTAATAAACGGTCTCTTCAACTTCCCTCAACAAGTTTGGCATAATTGTCTCATTTCGCAGTTGAGCCTCTTGAGACACGAGAAGTTCAGCCCTTCATGTGAGAGTACTTCAGCCCGGGTCACCAAGATCCCAACGTGGAGCCGTGTGGCCCCTATGTCCCCCCACCTGGTGATCCACTGTGCTCCCATAGAGCCCGTTGAGGTTGGCATAGTGACAGTTCCTGTACCACCAAGCCCCGCGGTAGGAGACAGCGCAGGAAATGAGCAAGTTGTTGGGGTCTCGGTCACGGGCAGAAAAGACACTGCCGCTGTGGTAGCTCATAGAGTCGCCTGGCAGGGCACGAGAAGGCGTGATGAGGATCCACCCACCCCCGTGCCCACCCGCCCCCACCCCATCCGGGCCCACACCTACCTGCAGTCCCATGGTAGCCCTCCAGGTGTAGGCGGTAGTTCTCCTTTGCTGAGTCTACGCGGAAGAAGTCATACTGGGCGAACACGGCTTCCTTCCCGGCCCGTAGGTCCACACGCATAGAGTAGTCTCCAGCCTGTGTCAGGCTGTGCAGGGCCTCGTTGCCTGGGGTGGAGCATGCTTCATCAGGGTCCTGGGGTTCACTGGACTGCCATCCCTTCCCTGGCTCCCCAACCCTATGAGGCACGGACCCAGCCAGAATTCCCCGGAGATGTTCCCAAAACCATGGGCGTACTCCTCCCAGTCTCTCCAGAAGTCCGTCTGTCCATCCATGCGGCGCTGGAACACCTGGAAAGCAGTCAGGGCCAGCGTCAGCCTGTGGCTCCCGGGCATCGGCCCCTGTGCTACACGGGGATCTGGGCTCTGAATGGAACCCACCAGCCAACCGCCTCCATCAGTCTCCATGTCACAGAACACGTCCAAAGGCCGCTCGCGGTTGCCATTGAGGAAGATGGTCGTAGTCTTTGAGGCGCTGGGCCCATTCTTCAGCTCCTCCCCACAGTCCCGGGGAAAGGGGATGCGCAGCCCGCCTGCGGAGAGGAGGTGGAGAGTCTGTCTGTTCTCCTCCCCCAAACCCTAGACCCCAGCTGCCCCCCCCCCAAACCCCAGAGCCAGTACCAGTAGTAAAGGAAGTGAGCACGGGAGGTGTAAGGCTCTCGCCCCAGATGGCCCGGAGCTGGGCGCTGTAGAAGGTGGAGGGGAAGAGGCGCAGAAGCCTGTGCGAGGTGGTTCCCGCTGGAAGCAGGATTTCCTGGAGACAGAAGAGGGACAGACAGGTCAGTGGAGGGCCAGATGGAAACTCTCCAGGAGAGCCAGAGGCAGCACCTCCAAGTCGAGCCGCGCGGAAAGCCTTTGGCCAGTGAAGTGGGGTACCTGAATCTGTCCTCCAGGGGTGTCAAAGCTGAGCAGGTAGCCTGTGGGTGGGACTTCAGGCTCAGTCCAAGTGAGCAGGGCCGAGCGAGGAGTTACTTCCTTGGCCTCCAAGTCCTGGGGGGGCTTTAACCCTGGAAGGGGCAGGGTGGAAAGAGACAGAAATGAGGCCCAGATCTGTCCCCTTCAGTGTCCTGTGACCCACACGCAGCCCTGGCTGTACCTGTGGTGAAGGTTATGCTGGCTGGGGAGGTGAAGTTAGGACCCCGGAGACCGCGCACGGTGGCTGTGTAATTAGTGTCGCGTGCCAGGTCCGTCAGTGGGTAGTCCACAGCGCTGCCAGGGGCCGAGGCCTGAAGGGGTGGGGCTAGGAGTGGGAGGGGCATCAGCTCCTATCCATCGGAGCTGTACCCTGTTCCTCGTCCCCTGCCACAAACAAGTCCTCTTTAGAGGAGGTTCGATCTCACTCACCCCCAGGGGATTCGACCTCGACGTCATATTTGTCCACCGGTTTGTGGGGGGGTTTCCAGTGTAGAAGGGCAGATCCGTCAGTCAAGTTCAATGCCCGTAGCTGGGTGGGACCATCAGGCACTGGGCAAGAACAGGGAGCTCAGAGGCATTCCTAACCCTAACTCTCCCATCCCCGCTGGCTCCTCCCACATTGGAGGCTGAAGCCCCGGGGTTTCTCCCCCGTTCTTGCTTTCTCTTTCTCTACCTCTCCTGGTACTGGGGGCTGTCTCTCTTACCTGTGGTGAGGGAGCCTGTGAGAGGCTCGCTCTCCTCAAAGCCACGGACGGAGACCACAGTCACCTCATAGCGAGTGTCTGGAATCAGCCCCTGGAGGATCTGGGACTGGGTCCGGCCATCCACCTGCACACTTTGTGGCTCTCCTGCAAGCATGGGCGGAGCCTGAGAACAGCTAGAGAGCAGGCAGTGTGCAGGGGGTAGGGGCGGGCAAGAGAGGAGAACCAAGGAGGTCATGAGGGAAAGGGGTCTTCACCTCCGTCGGCTAGCTGGTAGGAGATTTTGAAGCTGTCCACCCTGGACGTTGGCGGCACCCAGTTGACTTTGGCTGATGTTTCCCCGATGTCGCTGAATTGCAGGTCCCGGGGGCTCTCCAGAACTGAGGGCATAAAGGATGGGTAGAGCGGCTAAGGCACGGATAGGCGGCGGGCTCCTGCCTTTTCTCCTTGGGTGCTCTGGGTAGGTTTCTCAGGACAGATGTCACTCTCTAGGTGTTGTCAACCCTTCCCCTGCTCACCACACACGTTGTTACATGCTGGGTCCCACCCCGCAAAGCAGGAAGCCCTTTCTTTGGTGCGCCTGTGGGCCCTCACCTGGGCTGAGCGTGCGGGCAGTGCCCTGGATACTGTCTGCCTTGTGCGGCCCACGCAGCCCGTACAGAGTAAGGCTGTACAGGGTCCCGGGACGCAGGTCCCGGAGCACGGCTGAGCGCCGCACGCCTGGCACCATAAGCTCTCGCTGCAGCAGAGGGCGAGGGTGCGGCTCCAGGGTACTCGGTAGGGGGACCCCGAAGCGTAGCAGGAAAGAGTCAAAGGCTCCAAGCGGGGCTTCCCAGTTTAGCCGCAGAGAACTGGTGGTCACATCTGACACTGAGAGCTGGGACAGGCGGGGTCCGGGGTCCCCTGGGCCCTGACCGGCAGGAACTGGATCTGTGGGAAGTGGGTAGGAGAAAAGAGTTTGGAGACAGATGCATAGCAGTTCTAAGGCTTAGAGCTTGTCCCTTGGTCATCTTATCCTGATCCTGTTGGTCAGTAAAGCTGGACGAGTGAGGAACAGAGCCACAGGAGGGGTGTTCAGTGGCCCGACATGGGAGCAGAGGCAGGGGCAGTGGAGGGCAAATGGCCTCAACTCTTTCTGGGTGACTCCACAGGCCTTCCCTGTGGCAGCCACTTTAGGGTGCCACCTTCCACCCTTCCTCCCCAGACTAGGATGGTAGAGGCCTGGCCCTACCTGTGGTGCCCTCTACAGAGATAGGTCCATGGCGTGTCCCTTCACGGAGGCCATAGAGGAAGAACTTGTAGGAAGTTTGGGGTTCCAAGCCTGAGATGAGGACTTTGTCCTGGTCTCCGTCCACAAGCAGGGCCTGGGTTTGCCTCTCTGTGTCCTGGTACTGGACTACAAAGGAGTCAAAGGGGCCACGGGCCACCGCCCAGGAGAGGCGCAGGGAGTCTGGGGTTGCCTCGGTCACCGCCAGTGTCCCCAGGCGGGGAGCCTCAGGGGGCTCAGTGGGGTCCGGGGCTGATATGTCCACTTCTGAGGCTGCATGGGAGAAACCAGAGCAGAACCTTCGTGGGGGTGCCACGGGGCCCCGCCTTCCCATCTTGCCCTTCAGAGGAAGGCTGACAAAATTGGCTTGAGACTGGTGACACCTCACAGTCCTGGCAGAGCAACCCACGAGAGGAAAGGGAGGGAGAAGGAGATGGTCTAGAACCTTCCAATTCTTGAACTCATTTCAGCAGTGTGCCCCAGGAGGCCTCTCTGAGAGGAGCGCCAGGGTCTGTCTCCTGCCTGGGAAGCTGTTGGTCTTTCCTCCACCTCTCACTGTATCTGGACCGGAGACTCACTTCCGCTCTCCCAGCCTTGGGCACATCAAGCCCCCCTCAACAGTGGCCCCACCCGGAGAGCCTTTTGAGAGCGGCTGAAGGTGGCACCAGCTGGTGTACGTGCCTGGCAAGTCACACTAGCCATGCGCCCTTCTGAGGTGGGTGTCGGTGGCCTTGGCCCACTGGCTTTCTCAGTGGTTTTCCATTTGAGAAAACATCTCTGGTTCACTAGCATGGGAGGTGTACACTGACGTGGCAAACCTACGCTGCCAGGAGCTAAAGTTGCTCCAACAGGGCAGTGGGAAGCAGCCCTTGCGGGGACGGCTGGGCTTCAGAGAGAAAGCAGGGAACCCTCAAGGCCTTCCCTTCCTGCGTGGCCTGGCTCCTCCTGTTCTTTCAAATGACTGATCAACACCTGGGGTGGGGTGGGCACAAACTCTCCCTTCTCTGGCTCTGGCCAGGCCTCTCCCCTCCCTCCTGTCCACTCCAGTCAGTTCCTGTATCTTCAGACCATGCAGGACAGCTTCACCTGTCACTCCCAAGGCAGAGATGGGTCCCAGGCGCTTCCCTCCAGTGAGCCCATAGAGCAGGAACTTGTATTTCCTGCCTGGCTGCAGACCCTCTATGGTGACCTCTCGCTGGTCTGCAGCCACGGGCACCGTCTGGAGCTGCCCGTCCCTGTCCTTGTACTGGACCAGGAAGGAGTCAAAAGGACCCTGGACCACAGTCCACGAGAGGTGCACGGAGTCAGAGGTCTCCTCTGTCACCGACAGTTCCCCGAGACGGGGCTGTGGTGTCTTCTCCACAGGAGCTGAGGGGAGGGGAGGAAGATTCTGGTAAGAGGGTTCAGAGGAACGCAAGGGTCCATGCGTGGCCTTGGGGACAGATACCCGAGGACACAGCCAGGCCGTAGATGACAGACAATGCTTGGAAGAGCTAGTGTAATGAGGGTTTGGTGGGACAGAATTATGGTATCTGAGGGCCAGGCTTGGAGTGAATCACGGACCTGGGAATGGGGTCATGGACCCACCCCACCCCTTCCTTGGCGCTGAGTCATGGGCACAAAACTACCAGATTTTTCCATAGTCTTTCTGCAGCCAAGGTCTCCCTGTCCATCTCCTGACTTAGGGTTGGGAGGAAGGAAGACAGTGGGCTGCGGGTCGCACAGGTGAGGAGGTAGGTAGTGATGCACAGCAGGTGGCCTACCCATACCGTGTGGCTGGCAAGGGCTGGGCCTGGCCTTTGAACCCAGGTTAGCCAAGCCTACACGCTGCTTTCCCTTGGCAGTGGTCTCGAAAGGAAGGGAACAGTGTGAACAAAGGCTGAGGTCCTGCCCTGCTCAGGAGCAGAGATTTGCCTTTGCTGAACAGACCTTTAGTCTCAGACTGAAGACGAGATTAGTCCCTGGAAGGCCCTGGGGATGGGAGCTGGACAAGGCGGGAGGCAGGCCCTGGGCTCACCCGTGGTGCCCTCCACAGAGGCAGGGCCCAGGCGTTTGCGGCCTATGAGGCCGAAGAGCAGGAACTTGTATTTTCTATTGGGCTCCAGGCTGGAGACGGTGACCTCACGTTGGTCTGCTGCTGCAGGCACCACCTGGAGCTGCCCTGCCTTGTCCTTGTACTGGACTAAGAAAGAGTCGAATTCACCCTCGGGAACAGTCCAGGAGAGACCCACGGAGTTTTGGGTCGTGTCTGTCACGGTGAGCTCCCCAAGACGAGGAAGGAGCCTTGGGTCAGAGACTGGAGAGGAGAGGAGACGGCTTAGAGAGTGCAGAGCGACAGTTGCAGGGGTGACAGGCTCTGGTTTGGGTCGTCGGGTTTTGGTGGGTAATTGGGCAGGGCTGGGGATAAAAGAGCCTCCAGTAAAGGAGGCGAGTGTGCCTTCCTCGTTCTGAAGACAGCATGGAGAAGGACCAGAGGGAGGTATGAATTTGGGTAGATCTGACAAAGAAATGGGTCACCAAGTTTGGAATGCGGGACACTGAAATGTGAAATTCCAGCAGTTGCCACAAGGGGGCAGCGGCGGACCGGAGCTGATACCGGGCCCACACTCACCAGTCTTTGCTTCTGTGGAGACAGGGCCATGGCGCTTCCCATCCCGGAGTCCAAAGAGTAGAAACTTGTACTTTCGGGCCGGCTCCAAACCTGAGACGGTGACCTCACTCAGGTCTCCGCTCACAGGCACCATCTGGGGCTGCCCCTGTGCGTCCTTGTACTGGACCAGGAAGGAGTCGAAGGGGCCCTGGGCCACAGTCCAGGACAGGTGCACTGTAGTGGAAGTCACTTCTAGTGCAGTCAGCTCTCCCAGGCGGGGCTCTATGGGGGGCTCTGTGGTCAGAGAGGCTGCAAGAGAGTAAAGGAGGCTGAGGAATGGGGACCAGGCAGTCCCTAGGCTGCAAAGCAGCTTCTCAGGGCCTCTTCTACCTCTCCACCCAACCCCAGCCATGGACTGACGCCCCACAACTGGTGCAGGCAGCTCACACCTAGGAGAATCTCCCAACTGCATAGAGCACAGAGGTTCTCAACCTGTGGGTCGAGACCCCTTGACCAGCCTCAAAAATATTAAACCTCCAAAATATCTTTGACTTTAAAATAACAAACCGCCAAAAGTATTTACATTATGATTCATGACAATAGTGAGATTAGCCACTTGGTGGTGGCACATGCCTTTAATCCCAGCACTCAGGAGGCAGAGGCGGGAAGATCTCTGTGAGGTCAAGGCTAGCCTGGTCTACAAAGAGAAAGAGTTCCAGGACATCTAAAGCTACACAGAAAACCCTGTCTCAAAAACAAACAAACAAAAAACAAAACAAACAAGCAAATAAGAAAACAATAGCAAACATAAATTATCCTGGGGTCACCATGACATGAAGAACTATGTTAAAGGTTCACAAAGATGGCTCATTGGTTCAGAGCAATGGCTGCTCTTCCAAAGGTCCTGAGTTTAATTCTGAGCAACCATACGGTGGATCACAACCATCTGTAATGGGGTCTGATGCCCTCTTCTGGCATTCAGGCATACATGCAAATAGAGCACTTTTATAAATAAATTAAATAAATAAGTAAATGCTTCTTAAAAGTTTAAAGGGTCACAGCATTAGGAAGGTTGAGAATCACTGGTTTATCTGATGTTGCCATGAATGTCCCTCTGCTGCAGGAGCAGACACTGCATGAAGAAAAGCTTTCTAAAAACCCACATAGTCCAGTTGGAGGCAGATCTAGACCAGGACCCAAATCCGGAGCATTTTATGAGTCACCAGATACCCAGAGAGACAGCCAGGCTTGAAGGAATGCGGGACTGAGTGGTGCACTGGAGTGAGAGAGGAGGACAGTGTGAGGAAGGACAGGGAAGGACAGGCGACAAGAACAGCTCTGAGGACAGCCACACTGATCCACACGCTGTCCTAGGAGAGGGGATCAGAAGTTCAGTGTCTGAGAGAAGAGGTACAGCCTGGAAGAAGAGGAGAGGGAAGACAGGGCCTGGAGAAGAAGCAGATCCCAGTTCTCACTCACCGGTCACGCCCACGGTGGACACGGGGCCCACGCGACGCCCCTCATGGAGCCCATACAGGTTCATCTTGTACTTGCGCCCAGGATCCAGGTCTCTCACGGTGACCTCCCTCTCCTGGCCCCCGACACGCATCACCTGGGGCCGCCCATCACTGCCCTTGTACTGGACAGTGAAGGAGTCAAAGTCTC
>NC_034607.1:2624940-2630487 GCF_900095145.1 Mus pahari | reverse complement strand
TGTCACCCCAACAGTAGACACGGGGCCCACACGCTGACCACTGTAGATGCCATACAGGTTCATCTTGTACTTGTGGTCTGGCTCCAGGCCAGAGATGGTGACCTGGTCCTCGTGCCCTGGCACCCGTACCACTTTGATCTGCCCATCCCCGTTCTTGTACTGGATCACGAACTGGTCAAACTGTCCCTCGGGGACCGTCCAGGAGAGGCTCAGGGAGTCAGGGGTGGCATCTGTCACAGTCAGCTCTCCCAGGTGTGGCTTCTTAGGAAGGGGCTCAGGAGTTGTGGTGGGCACCACCTGTGTGGTCAGAGCTTCCTTCTCTGGAGCTGGACACACACACACACACACACACACACGCACACACACACACACACACACACACCTCATTAGCTCTTCTCTGTTCTTAGAATATAAAGAAGCATTTATAAACATTTACGAGCCACAGTGATTCCACCACATCTCATCTGTTCTTTCCACACTGCCATTCCTAGACCCCACCCAGATGTCTGCCTACACCCATGTGACTTCTCTCTCCATCCCTTGTCTCATTTAAACATGCCCCACATAGCCACTGCCCTGCCCCCTCCCCCGAAATGGCTCTCCTTACTGGGCTTTCTTGCTGGGCTCAGATCTTTGCCCTGACCACATTTGGAAACTTCCTTACTCACCGGTCACGCCCACGGTGGACACGGGGCCCACGCGACGCCCCTCATGGAGCCCATACAGGTTCATCTTGTACTTGCGCCCAGGATCCAGGTCTCTCACGGTGACCTCCCTCTCCTGGCCCCCGACACGCATCACCTGGGGCCGCCCATCACTGCCCTTGTACTGGACAGTGAAGGAGTCAAAGTCTCCCTGGGGGACGGTCCAAGAGAGGCTCAGGGAGTCTGGGGACGATCCTGTCACTGTCAGCTCTCCCAGGAGTGGCTCCTCGGTGGGCTTTGGGGCCTCTGTGCTGGGCTCTGTGGGGCTGGGGGGCTCTTCCTCTGCAGCTGAGAAGGAGACAGAGAGGTAAGCAGGGTCGCCAGTGTCCTTGGCTTTTGAGGTGAAAGAAGGAAAAGCTATGACTACCAGGGAGGTCCCCCTCTTGGGTTCTGATGTCCCTGATCATCTGATAGCTGGCCAACATGCCCAAGTTCCTAGGTTAGCCAAGATAACCTGGATGGTGCTGGCACAGCAAAGGTCTTGATGTCCCCACCCCCTGCACAGAAAAGATAGGAAGCTCCTGGAAAAGGCACATAGACCGTACCCTCCGCCACAGCAGGTCTGGGGGATTAGCCAGTCCTAGGTCACTGATCCCCACTCAGAGCTGATGGTCCCTTCGAGTGGACCCCACCCTGGACTCCCAGAGTCCACTCACTTGTCACCCCAACAGTAGACACGGGGCCCACACGCTGACCACTGTGGATGCCATACAGGTTCATCTTGTACTTGTGGTCTGGCTCCAGGCCAGAGATGGTGACCTGGTCCTCGTGCCCTGGCACCCGCACCACCTTGGTCTGCCCATCCCCGTTCTTGTACTGGATCACAAATTGGTCAAACTGTCCCTCGGGGACCGTCCAGGAGAGGCTCAGAGAGTCAGGGGTGGCATCTGTCACAGTCAGCTCTCCCAGGTGCGGCTGCTTAGGAGGAAGCTCAGTGGTCACGATGTGCTCTGGCTGTGTGGTCATAGCTTCCTCCTCTGGTTATAGACAAACACAGGGACAGGTCATAGCCTCAGTTCCCAAACAAAGGACGTTTATAAAATCAAAGCTCCGAGGAGCAGAACTGCACTGGCCACTGAGACTTTTCTTTTCTTCTACCCTGGCATTCCTAGCTGCCACCTCGCCTTTCCCCTCCTGCTCCATCCACCCCCACCCACGTGATTTCACCCCTCCCTCCAGTACCTGATGCCTGTGATTGTGCCCCATGTGGCCACTGCCCTGGGCCTCCCTGTGCTGGCTCTCCTTGCCATTTCCTTCCTCACTCCAGTGCTTTGCTCCAGTCAGGGCTGGAACACCTCCTTAGCAATCTGACCCACCCTCCCAGGCACAGTCCTTCCAGATGTGCTAGTTGTTGGAGGTCTCTGGTGGGGAACAACTGACACTTGGTTCCAGAGCGTCCAGATCAGGGCATGTGGTTCTTTATGGAATGAACTAATTGAGGCACTGGAATTAAAATCTAACATTGCATCAAAAATAAATAAAAATAAAATAAATAAGCTGGATATGGCGGCGCACGCCTTTAACCCTAGCACTTGGGAGGCAGAGGCAAAGCGGGTCTCTGAGTTTAAGACCAGCCTGGTCTACAGAGTGAGTTCCAGGATAGCCTGAGCTACACAGAGAAACCCTGTTTTGAAAACCAAAAATTAAAAACAAAATTAAGTGAATGAAGTGCATTTATAGGTGACAGTGAAACACCAGGCTTCTTGCTATTCCCTCCTGGGCTGGGTCCACCCGACAAGGACAGAGTCTCTGTAAGGAGCCATGGGCCAGCACATGCTCAGTGACAATTCCAAGGTCCCTGCCTCTGCTGTGGGCCTTTCCGGGTAGCCAGCGCCTCAGAATCCTGATGGGATAGCACCCTCTGGATGTGCTGCTGGGTCTGAGTGGGGTTGGCAGAAGTTCCTGTCGTTGTTTCCTCCCAACTGAAACATTCCCTCTGAGTCTCTCAGGAAAGTCCTGAAGTTTACAGGATTTACAAGGCCTCACCCAGCGTGGTTACAGTAGTGTAACAATTGTAGAGAGGAGAGACTATCTGGCCGGTGCAAGCTGCCCAGGAACTCCAGGAAAGCGCTTGTGTGGGCTGTAACCTCTGTTGGAGTTAGGTTTGCAGGGATTAGCTATCTTCAGTCCGGTATCATCATATTCCTACATGTGACCCCTCTGGGCATGTTTGTTCACTACGCTAGACCTTAGGTCTGACCTCTGTGAGTGGTCTCACCATGAAGGAAGAGAATCCGTGACTTAGTATGCAGACAGGGCATTCATTAGCAATGACTGAGTTCAGTCAGCACATGAACAGCTTGGGAAAGACTTTTAAACTGAAAGCTTCCAACAGCCCTGCTTTGTGTGGCTGGGGAACAGAGGCAGATGGGATTAATCTGAGTGGAGATGGATAAACAGCATCATAGCAGCCCATCCCTCCCCGAGACAAAAGCTTCATAACCGAAGGCAAAACAGGGAAGTCGGCTCGCAGGAGCCAACAGGGACACTTAGTCCCCATAAATACCAGGGCCCTGGAGGCAACAGAATGGAGAAGGTGTTGCTGGAAGAAACCAGAAGAGAAGCAACACTGATACCCAGGTCATCAAGTCAGATAAACGTGTATTCCCAGGAGAGCCAAGAAGGAGACCTGCAGCCAGATGTCTTCAATCACAGTGCTCAAGGAGCAGAGGCAGGTGGATCTCTGCAAGTTTGGGGCTAGTCTGATCTATATAGCAAACTCTAGGTCAGCCAGAGCTACACAGTGCTTCAGTGGCTAGTGGGGACCCAGGATGGGATGTGGTCTTCACCAGTCAGAGTCTCTGGGAACTCAGAATGACTCTGAACAGTATGTAAACTACTTTTATAAAACGCAGAAGCACCTGGCGTGGTGGCGCACGCCTTTAATCCCAGCACTTGGGAGGCAGAGGCAGGTGGATTTCTGAGTTTGAGGCCAGCCNCAGGGCTAAACAGAGAAACCCTGTCTCAAAAAACCGAAACAACAACAACAACAACAAAAACAAACGCAGAAGCAGCTGAGAGGGAATGAGAGAAAGGCAAGGAAGACCAAAGGATCGGTTCTGGTCACGCAAAAGAAAATGTGCTGATATTAGTGTGCAGACAATTCCTACGGGGATTCTGAACAGAGAGCCAAATGCTGCACTAGTGAGCGAGCTCCTGACAGCTTCCACTCCCAAGCAGCAGTCCACAGAAGACGGGAATGATGGATGGTGTAAATTTAAAAGGTTAAACTCAGGGGCTGGAGAGATGGCTCAGCGTTTAAGAGCACTGACTGCTCTTCCAGAGATCCTGAGTTCAATTCCCAGCAACCACATGGAGTCTTACAAACATCTGTAATGGGAATCTGACGCCCTCTTCTGGAGACAGCTACCGTGTACTCGCTTAAAGTAAATAAATGAATCTTTAAACACACACACACACACACACACACAAACAACCTCCCCCCCAAAAAAAACCCCATTAAACAAACAAACAAATTACATCAGCCCATGTTGCTGATGGCCAGGAGCTTGTAAGAACTGGGGACCCAGTACCAACTGAAGGCATGGTAGGTTGGACTACAACTATGGGCCTGAGTTGGTCCTCCAAGACCATCAAGTGCAAAGAGATACACAGCGGTCTTAAAGCAACAGTATCTTGGGACGAGGAGGACAGTTTATGGACGAGGTCTGTGTGCTACAGAAGGCCAGGCAGGATGGTCCACTTATTCTATCTATATGTACTTAACATACCTCTCTTGATCAAGACAAGTGAAAACGATCAGGTCATTTTGTACTGTGTTAAGCTTTGGCCATGTTTCCTTACTATCACCTTTGCCGCTGGGTTCCCAAGATCTATCTGCATTCATTCAGAATGTTCAACAACGGATTTTCAGGGCACTCCCCTAAGGCTGTCTTTACAGTTCTGCTTTTTGTCATGGGATCCCTCATTGTTATTCCGTCCACCTCTATGAAAGCGCGGGATACATAGATAACATCATGCCATCTCTGAATGTTTCCGACTATCTAGAAAGTCATCTGAAGAACAGGAAAGCCAGAAGTCCAGGAGCCTAGGGACGATGCTCTCCATCAATGGGAAAGGGGATGTCCAGAAACTGTAAGGTCGGTGACTGGAAATCCAATAGGAGGATCAGGCTACCTTCCTATGAGGTTGAGGTTAAGAACTCCCCAAAGCTAAGGCTGTTGGTTGCAACATTAAATTAGATAGTACATCTCTATCGCCGGAGACCCTGCACACTTGCTGTAGAACATAGAGAAACTGGACTGGAAAGTCCCTTCTTGCTGGACTGCATTTATATTACAGACAGGCACCATGAAGGGCGCTATGGGAAAATTCTCACCAGGAGTCTTGCTTGTCTGTGACCCCTGAATTCTGAAGAGCCACCCATGCAGGACCAACTAGCACAAGAGAGGCACGGCTTTTTTGGTATCAACATAATTAGGTCTGTGCCACGGGAGGGATTTTACATCTCATACTGTAAACCAGGGGGGAAGCCTGTGGCTGGAGAAGACATAGACCCTGATGGGGAGGCAGCAGCTGCTGTTTTATTAAATGGATATAATATACCTATTCAATGGCCTTCTAAAATCTGTCTGCATCTACAGATTACAGCTGCTAGCAATGCCAATTAATCATGAAAGGAAACATCTCTTGCAATTAGAGGTAGACTGTAGGGACTCAACTGGTGAAATCGCTGAAACAAAATGACAGTTGCTGTGTCATATATTCAGCAATAGATGGAAGAAAATAATGAAGCATTTCTATCCCCTACTTCCAAGGTTCAGGGAACACTGCAGAAAAGTGGTGTGTGTGTGTGTGTGTGTGTGTGTGTGTGTGTGTGTGT
>NC_034607.1:2601598-2624836 GCF_900095145.1 Mus pahari | reverse complement strand
TGTGTGTGTGTGTGTGTGTGTGTGTGTGTGTGTATGTGTGAAATCCAGAGGAAGGAAGACAGCATTGTGTAGCTATTTCCTCATAACTGAAGCATTCCCTATCAGAGAAAATCTCATTAGAATTCAGGAAGTAATCTGCTGTGGCGGTGTGAGCCTTTGATTCTAGTACTTGAGAGGCAGAGGCAGTCAGATCTCTGTGAGTTCCAAGTAAAGGTTGTCTACATAGTGAATTCCAGGACAGCAATGGCTATGTAGAGAGGCCTTTCCTCAAAAACAAATCACAGCAAAATATTCAGAAAGTAAACAAAAGCTTACTCAAGAAGTAAAGAAAACTTACAAGTCTCAGGAAGCTCCTGAAACTTACAAAACTCAGAGTCTGTCCCAATACTAGCTAAACAGTAGCAATTACTTTCAGGAGAGTTAGAGAAAGCTCCAAGGATGGCTCTTTTGTGAGTGATTATTCATTCATGAGTAGGTTGGCTTTTATGTAATACACCTGCATTTGCATCACCCATATTTTCTGCAAGTAACACTTCACCTATACTCTTAAAGTAATCTACTGATTCAGATGTTAGACTTGTATGGAATATCTTGCTTGTTGTCAGTATCCTATCTAGATATGTATCCCTAGGAAAAGTGAAGTGCTCACACAGTCTTGCTGCTGTGAGAATAAGTGTTACCACAAAGATGGTAGAAAAGGGAATAAAAAATGGGTCATCATTGGGGTTGAGAATTGGCTCAGAAGTTAAGAGAGCTTGATGGTCTTGCAAAGGACTTGAGTTCATTTCCCAGCACCCATATGGAGGCTCCCCACTTCCTCAAGCACACATATGTGGTGCACAGACATATGTGCAGGCAAAGCACTCATATGAATAAAAGAAATCGTATCATTCCAAACAGACCTATCTGACAGTCACTCACCAGTCACGCCCACAGTGGACACGGGGCCCACGCGACGCCCCTCATGGAGCCCATACAGGTTCATCTTGTACTTGCGCCCAGGATCCAGGTCTCTCACGGTGACCTCCCTCTCCTGGCCCCCGACACGCATCACCTGGGGCCGCCCATCACTGCCCTTGTACTGGACAGTGAANGAGTCAAAGTCTCCCTGGGGGACGGTCCANGAGAGGCTCAGGGAGTCTGGGGACGATCCTGTCACTGTCAGCTCTCCCAGGAGTGGCTCCTCGGTGGGTTCTGGGGCCTCTGTGGGCTCTGGGGCCTCTGTGCTGGGCTCTGGGCTCGGGGGCTCTTCCTCTGCAGCTGAGAAGGAGACAGAGGGGTTGAGGCAGGATCCCTAGCATTCCTGAGCTCCTATGTCCCTGCTGTGGGGACCTGGACAGCCATCAGCATGGCAAAGGACTGTATGGCCCTGCTGTCCAGGGAGACCAGCCAGTACCAGGTGAGCCACCACAGCCTTAGTCACAGCAGGCTTGTGGTATTGAACAGTTCTTGGTCACTGATTCCTTACCAACTAGTCACCGTCCACTCACCTGTCACTCCAACAGTAGACACAGGGCCCACACGCTGGCCACTGTAGATGCCATACAGGTTCATCTTGTACTTGTGGTCTGGCTCCAGGCCAGAGATGGTGACCTGGTCCTCATGCCCTGGCACCCGTACCACCTTGGGCTGCCCATCCCCGTTCTTGTACTGGATCACGAACTGGTCAAACTGTCCCTCGGGGACTGTCCAGGAGAGGCTCAGGGAGTCAGGGGTGGCATCTGTCACAGTCAGCTCTCCCAGGTGCGGCTTCTTCGGAGGGGGCTCAGGAGTTGTGGTGGGCACCACCTGTGTGGTCAGAGCTTCCTCCTCTGGAGCTGGACACATACAAGAAAAAGTTAGGCCTTTCTTGTCCTCAGTCTCCACTTAAAGGACATTTATAAAAAACAGAGCCTTGTGTGTGTGGCACCACAGGCTTTTAACCCCAGCACTAGACAGAAGCAGGCTGATATTTGTGAGTTCAAAGCCAACCTGATCTGTGTAATGAGTTTCAGGCCAGGCAGGGCTACAAAATGTAGCTGTCCTGAGATGGCTCTCCCTGCCATCTCCCTCCTCACTAGGCTCTGGTCTTTGTTCTCATTCTGAAAGTGGACCTGCCCCAACTTAGCTGCCACTAGACTTGGAATATTCCAGACTTTTGCTAAACCCCTCTTGGCTGCCTCATTCACCAGCCCGGGACTCACTGGTGTATGGGAGCACTCAGGCTGTATGGGAGCACTGAAGCTGGATGGGATTACTGAAGCCGGATGGGAGCACAGCATATCTCCCACACTTAGCCCTCCTGCCTTTAGACTACCTTCCTTCCTTGCCCCTTCTTGTCTTGCTCCACCTTGCAGCCCAAGCTTTGCATACACCCGTCTTTGATGCCAGATGCCAGCATTCAGCACAGAACCCAGGGCTTCCCCAGATATCCCGACTGTGTCTTAAGACTCAGAGGCTGTCATACAAAGTCTGGTTCCTTCTGGACCATGCTTTTCTAGCCTGCTGCTCTCTGCACGAGTTTGGACCCACTTTTTCTAAAGCTGGCCCTGACCTCATGCCTACCAGACTTCAGTCTCAGTGGTTCTCTGTGAGCAGGCTGGTTTTGGGTGACCCTTCCAGGTCCTTTCTTGTCCCCAGGCTTCCCTATCACACACTCAGGTTTGGTGTGACTATAATAAACCCATTGCTCAGGAACCTGGCAGTCTCCCAGGCTCAAGGATCCTCACTAGATGCAGTCTGCACCTGGATCCATCACCTGTAACTTTGCTGATACACTGGAGGGGTGTACAGTTAAGTAAGACTGTATCCCCAGCTCCTCCTTCACTGTTTCCATGGAGACAGAGCCTCTGTGAGGACTCCTGGGTCACATATTCCCAGGGAGTGCCAACATCTCTGTTGTCTGGAGCCGGGCTATTCAAGGCTCAGCTGTGCACTGGCCTCACAGTCAGGATCATGTCCCTCAGATGCTACTCGTTAAATGACTGCTCTCTAGGGTGACGGGGCCGAAGCAGGGCCCCTTAAGAGGTGTGGCCTGGTAGACATTCCCCAGGTTGCTTAAGATGTGCCACTGAAAAGGACAGGAAGAATGAGCCTCCTCCTTTTCTCTGGTCTGCTTTGAGGTGCTTGCTAATCTATGACAGGTTCTGAAGAACAAGGCCAGCCCATCAGAACCCGGGTCAAAGCAAAACTTCCTCAGCTGATTATGTCCAGTACCTTATCACTAGAATGAGGCTGACAGAGCAGCTTGATAGGAATGCAGATAGACTCTAGGTGGACCGGTTACATCCTGACCTGCTCTGTGGTGTGACCCAGGCACAAGGAAGTGCTTGCTGGCTAAGAACAAATGCTTCCAGGGAGCTGGTGACAAGGGGACAGCTTCTGAGTCCAGGCTGGATGTACCCATGATGGACACAGCAGGGTTCAAGGCCCCAAGTGGACCCATACAGGTACATTCTGAACTTGTGACTGAAGCTCCATTTTCCCCCACAGTCCTCCTGGCCTCCAGGTTGTGCCTCTGAGGCTGCCCATCCCTAGCCTTGTAGAGTCAAAGTGGCCGTCCGGGGAATCTGGGGGGGGGGGTAGTGATCCTGTCGTTACTGGATCCTCCGGGAGTGGCTTCTCTGGGGGTTCTGTGCAGGGATCGCCTCCTCAGGGTCCTATGACTCAAGAGAATTGGGACCCCAAAGGACGCCCAGTAGCTAAAGCAGAAGGCTTAGGGACTCGGGTGGCCTCAAAGCGGCCATCTGGTCACTGGAGGCTGGAGGGGACCGAGCTACCCTCGCCGCCCTGTCTGATAGTCAGCCGGCGTGTTTCCAGATCCTTAGGAGGCAACTGGAGCATGTGTGTCAGGAGCCAAAGCGCTGCTCATTTCCTATGACCCAATAGTCTCAGTTCTGGGCATTTATCCTAAGAAAATTATTAAAAGCTGGGGAAAGTTACAGCATGGAAGAATTCATAACAAGATTCTTCATGACAGCAAAATGTGTCAGGACCCAAATGACCCACAATGGATGACTGGTTTTCCTACAGGCCTTTCACCAGAAAGCATCAAATGACCACTAAAATGGTGATTAGTGCGGACTGTGTGGTCACAAGGTAAATGACTAGCATCCAACTGGCACCCAGAAAGTAAGAGACAGCTGCCTGGGAGCACAGCCAGATGCTGGGGAGCACAGCCAGATGCATGGGAGCACTCAGACTGTATGGGAGCACTGAGGCTGTGTGGGAGCACTCAGGCTGTATGGGAGCACTGAGGCTATATGAGAGCACTGATACTGTGTGGGAGCACTCAGGCTGAATGGGAGTACTCAGGTTGTATGGGATCACTCAGGCTGCATGGGAGCATTCAGGCTTGTGGGAGCACTGAGGCTGCATGGGAGCACTGAGTCTGTATGGGAGAACAGCCAGCTGCATGGGAGCACTCAGACTATATGGGAGCACTGAGGCCGTATGGGAGCATTCAGGCTGTGTGGGAGCACTGAGGCTGTATGGGAGCACAACCAGCTGCATAGGAACACTCAGGTTGTATGGGAGCACTGAGTCTGTATGGGAGCACAGCCAGCCTCGTGGGAGCACTCAGGCTGTATGGGATCACTTAGTCTGCATGGGAGCATTCAGGCTGCAGACTTAGTGTGCAGCCTGAGAGTGCAGAGCAGGAAGCTCGCTTACAGCTTACACCTCAGCTTCTGTGGGTTTGGTGGTGGTAGTGTGGGTGCCAGGAACGGAGCCCAGGGCCTCATGGGATATTCAAGCACTCACAGTTGCTAATGATGGTTACTGCTCAAACGCTAGACCGAGCTCCTCACTTGCTGGTTTTCAAGCTTTGCAGATCCTGTCATGTCCCTCACACTATGAAAATACAGGCTTAAAAAGAGACTATTGAATCGTATCAGTAAGTGGGAGGGGGGGTGGGAACGGACAGTGAGGGAGGTGGGAAACTGGGTGAAGGACATGGGGGAGGGGATATGGGAAAGCAGGGACATGTGTCCCTTATGGGTGACTCCTCTTGCTGTGAGTTGAGAATGGCCTTATGAGGAATGACAAGAGTTAAAGAGACAGGACACTGAGCCGAGGGTGAGAACTAACAGTTTACCCCCAGTTGCAAACTCTATCATGCTCACAAGCCTGCAGCCTGCTGAGAGCAAGGGCAGAAACAAGACCTGTCAAGCCAGGGACTGCGAGATATGACCCCTCTACCTAGACGGTCAGCAGGCACAGAGAGCCACAGGCTGCCCGCTCCGTGGCTGAGCGGCCCGACCTGCCCCACACAGTGATCCTGAGGACAGGCCTGTCCACCTCGGATCTGCTCTTGACATCTCCGGGAAAGCAGGCCGTGTGACAATGACCCAGGGACACAAGTGTGCATGTGATTTGTTCCCTCGCTGCTTAGGGACTGGCAAATTTAATTTTCTCATAATTAGAAATGAACTGCGTTGCCAGGGTGACGGGAAGACAGATGGGGCGCTAAGGAAGAGACACCGCGTTTTTCTGTTTTTCTGTGATTATAAAAGGAATGCGTGGAGGGGAAGCAGAAATGCTTGCCATGTTGGAACATTTGCACAGTGCAGAACAGACAAAACCAGAAAAAGGCAGACCAGCAGTGCCCAGAACAAACACCGCATTCTGTCTCACAAAGCACTGCCGTGGGCGCTGTGGGCCCCGCTCACTTCCTCCGGCTCCCACCATGAGGTGTTTGCCGGCTGGTTGTGATTAGCACCCTTACAGGAGGCCTGAGGTCCCTTTTCTCTCCCTCTTCTCTTGCTTTTTACTTTTGGACTTACACTTTTAGAAGTGCAGGCCCACTGTGGTGGGGAGGAGGGTAAGGAGGAGGGTAGGGAGGAGGGTGCGTGGAACAGAGCGGCTCACATCACAGTGGCGGCCAGGAAGGAGAGAAAAGAAATCCGGGAGCGCCCAGGCCAAGAGACACGTCCAAGAAAATGTCCCCAGCGAGTACTTTCCCCACCAAGTGCCCACCCTACTTCCCATTAGCACCTGATAATGCCACCAAGCACAGGTCCATCAAGGTACTGAAGTGGTGTGTGTGAGTGTGTGTGAGACTGTGTGTGTGTGTGCATGTGTGAGTTTGTGTGCAGGTGTGTGAGTGTGCATATGTGTGTACACATGTGTGAGTGTGGGCATGGGTGTGCATGTGTGTACATGTGTGTGTGTGTGTGTGATTGTGTGTGCATGTGAGGCAGAGGCAGCTGGTGAACAAAGGCCAAGGCTGTGAAGGGAAATTCAATGTTAGCCATGTGGGATAGGGAAACCAACTGAGAAGGTGACCCTGAGAAAGGAGATACGCTAAAGCCCCACTTCACACTCACCGGTCACGCCCACAGTGGACACGGGGCCCACGCGACGCCCCTCATGGAGCCCATACAGGTTCATCTTGTACTTGCGCCCAGGATCCAGGTCTCTCACGGTGACCTCCCTCTCCTGGCCCCCGACACGCATCACCTGGGGCCGCCCATCNCTGCCCTTGTACTGGACAGTGAAGGAGTCAAAGTCTCCCTGGGGGACGGTCCANGAGAGGCTCAGGGAGTCTGGGGACGATCCTGTCACTGTCAGCTCTCCCAGGAGTGGCTCCTCAGTGGGCTCTGTGGCCTCTGTGGGTTCTGGGGCCTCTGTGCTGGGCTCTGTGGGGCTGGGGGGCTCTTCCTCTGCAGCTGAGAAGGAGACAGAGAAGTGAGCAGGGTTCTGTGTCCTCAGGTCTTGGGAAGGAGGAAGAAACCATAGCTACCAGGGGACTTGGATGGCTACCAGCACAATAAAACCCTCCATGGTCCTATTGCCTAGAAGGGGCCAGCTCTAGGGGAAAGGAAGTGGGCCACAGCCTTGACCATGGCTCTCATCCAAGGCCCTCATCCCCACTCATGTCACCAAGGAGCTACAGTCACCTCCTCTTGAGTTTTACCTGAGTTTTCCACAGTCCACTCACCTGTCACCCCAACAACAGACATGGGGCCCACACGCTGGCCACTGTAGATGCCGTACAGGTTCATCTTGTACTTGTGGCCTGGCTCCAGGCCAGAGATGGTGACCTGGTCCTCGTGCCCTGGCACCCGCACCACCTTGGGCTGCCCATCCCCGTTCTTGTACTGGATCACGAACTGGTCAAACTGTCCCTCGGGGACCGTCCAGGAGAGGCTCAGGGAGTCGGGGGTGGCATCTGTCACAGTCAGCTCCTCCAGGCGAGGGTTCAGGAAAGGGGCATCCGTAGGCTCCTCTTTGGGGTCTGAGGAAGACATAAAGCAGAATCTTTGCTGTTTGTGGAAGAAATTCCTAAGTCCCAAGTCTCTTAAATAGGGGTCAGAAGGAGGCTGTATCTAGGCCTGGTCAAGTTC
The DNA here is from genome assembly GCF_900095145.1 of Mus pahari. Lineage (NCBI taxonomy): Eukaryota > Metazoa > Chordata > Mammalia > Rodentia > Muridae > Mus > Mus pahari. The sequence continues at coordinate 2,617,511 of NC_034607.1, read as the reverse complement.
TCTTCCTGTTTATAATCACCAGAGCTTCTCCACGGTCTTCTTGGGAAATCAGACAGGTCAGGTCACCTTGGGTCTCAAGGCCTTGGCATATCGTAGCTCACCCTTCCTTTACGCCATTTATTTTATTTTATTTTGCTTTTTAAGGCTGGGCTGCATGTACGCCGAGGGCTTAACTCCTGATCCTCCTGCCTCTCTCCCGTGCAAGGGCAAGGCTTACGGGTTTGTGTCACTACGCCTAGCCAGATCCAAAGCTTCTTTTGGGGGTGTCAGAACAAAAGTCCCGAAATTAGACTGTGGGGGTCCGTGCTAGGTACGTGTGCAAGTGTGTTACTGGTGCACCTCACACCGGTTACCTTTATGGCAACTAAGATGGGTCAAAATGCAGCTGTTAATGAAGAACTTTCCTTTAGGGGAGGAGAGGGCAGGACACAGGCCGGTGAGTCCCTGACTGAAGTAGTCACGGACACACTGGTCTCATTACGTCCTCTCCCTGGTATACACCTCTGAACTTAAAAAAATAAAAATAAAAATAATTTAAAAATTAAAAAAACCTTTTTATTAGATTTACTCTTTTTATTTATGTGAATGTGTCTCCTGCCTGTCTGTCCATGCACCATGTGTGTGCTTGACACCCTTGGAGGACAGAAGAGGGCGTCAGATCCCCTGGCACTGGAGTTGTAGCTGGTTATGAGCCACTGTGTGATGCTAAGAACTGATCCTGAATCCTCTGCAAGATCAAGGAGTACTCCACATCACTGAGGCCTCGCTTTAGCCAAAACCTTTGGCATCTTAAATAACTATTTGAGGGTGGGATTTGCTGATGTTTCGTGGAATTTGCTCTCTCTGGAGTTCCTGTGGGAGAGCACAGTCTAAAACGTGCCTCAGAGGTGTCAATACCCAGCAGACTCCTCCAGGCCTGACCTTTTCCTAAAAGGCAGTCCCGGACCCAGCTTCCACTTGACCGTGGGCACTGGAGGTCAGGGATGAGTTAGAGTCTGAGGAGTTTTGAAGTCCTCAGTCTCTGCTGTAGAAAATATGGAGGGTTCTACTTGCCTGAGAAGTAGAACACTCACCGGTCACCACGGTGGACGCGGGGAACACACACTCACCGGTCACGCCCACGGTGGACACGGGGCCCACGCGACGCCCCTCATGGAGCCCATACAGGTTCATCTTGTACTTGCGCCCAGGATCCAGGTCTCTCACGATGACCTCCCTCTCCTGGCCCCCGACACGCATCACCTGGGGCCGCCCATCACTGCCCTTGTACTGGACAGTGAAGGAGTCAAAGTCTCCCTGGGGGACGGTCCANGAGAGGCTCAGGGAGTCTGGGGACGATCCTGTCACTGTCAGCTCTCCCAGGAGTGGCTCCTCGGTGGGCTTTGGGGCCTCTGTGCTGGGCTCTGTGGGGCTGGGGGGCTCTTCCTCTGCAGCTGAGAAGGAGACAGAGAGGTAAGCAGGGTCGCCAGTGTCCTTGGCTTTTGAGGTGAAAGAAGGAAAAGCTATGACTACCAGGGAGGTCCCCCTCTTGGGTTCTGATGTCCCTGATCATCTGATAGCTGGCCAACATGCCCAAGTTCCTAGGTTAGCCAAGATAACCTGGATGGTGCTGGCACAGCAAAGGTCTTGATGTCCCCACCCCCTGCACAGAAAAGATAGGAAGCTCCTGGAAAAGGCACATAGACCGTACCCTCCGCCACAGCAGGTCTGGGGGATTAGCCAGTCCTAGGTCACTGATCCCCACTCAGAGCTGATGGTCCCTTCGAGTGGACCCCACCCTGGACTCCCAGAGTCCACTCACTTGTCACCCCAACAGTAGACACGGGGCCCACACGCTGACCACTGTGGATGCCATACAGGTTCATCTTGTACTTGTGGTCTGGCTCCAGGCCAGAGATGGTGACCTGGTCCTCGTGCCCTGGCACCCGTACCACCTTGGTCTGCCCATCCCCGTTCTTGTACTGGATCACAAACTGGTCAAACTGTCCCTCGGGGACCGTCCAGGAGAGGCTCAGGGAGTCAGGGGTGGCATCTGTCACAGTCAGCTCTCCCAGGTGTGGCTTGGGCTCAGGAGTCATAGTGGGTGGCTCTGTGGACTCCTCTTCCTCCTCCTCTTCCTCCCATGGCACTGAACATGGAACGAGGAACATGGCCATGGGGACATTGCTACCCTCTGGACCTCTGCTGCTGTTTAGAAGGTCAGAGTTAAAGAGTTTCTCTCACTTACCTGTCAGGGCCTCAATTTGAGCAGGGCCTACAGGCTGCCCGTCATGGAAGCCATACAGGGTTACCAGGTATCTGTGGTTAGATTCCAGGCCAGTAAGTGTGATGTCAGTCTGGTCACCCTCTGTACTGACCACTCTGAGACGCCCATCTCTGTCAGTGTACTGGACCTCGAAGGAGTTAAATTCTCCCTCAGTCACCACCCAGGAAAGATGCAGGCTGTGAGGCGTGGCTTCCTCCACTCTCAGCTCCCCGAGGCGGGGCACAGCTGCAGGAATTGAAGTTGTGGGGACCTCTGTCCATGCTTCTGTTGTTTCTCTGGGGTCTGGTTCAGAGAGACAAGGAGAGAAAGTGGCTGCTTTGTTGCAGAATTGAAATGTTGAAGAGTAGTGGGGGAGAGGAGGGAGAAAGGGTGTGGGGAAGGAGGGAGGGAGGCAGAGGCCAGAGGGTTGGCCAAAGTGTTTGAAGTAGAAGATTCTCCAAAATGAGATGCAGAGGCAGGCAAACCCTGGAGGACAGAAAGCACCTCGGTGTCTGCCAGGGCCTGGGGAGGTGAGGGCAAAGATGACCTTGTAAGCTCCCAGCAGGAATGAAGCCATCCCAGAGGGACCTTGTGCCCATTCAATAGGCTGTCAGACCATTGAAACAAACTCCACCCAGTCCATGCCAAGTTACACAGGAATGACATGGGGGGAGGGATAAAGCTTGGTACAGTCAGGGGAAACATGTCTTCGGGAAAGAGATTTCACATGACTATGAGACTATGACAGTTCATCAGCCCACCATGCAGGAAAGCGGAGCTGATGGGTGGGACTGCCTCTTACCTGGGGCTGCTTACATATATATGTATATGTACGCATATACACATATGTGTATATATATAATATGTGTGTGTATTGTGTGTGTGCATATATATATATGTGTGTGTGTGTATATATATATATATATATATGTATACATATATACCTATATGTCCAGTTAAACCTAAACCTCATGCCTTCTAAGACTTCAAAGACGGACTTGAGGGGTTCACCCTTTGCTCCTCTTCCCAACATAGCCACAGTGAATAAATCTCTCTTTTCTGGCTTGTCTGTTTCTTTGGCCTACTGAAGTAGCCAGGCCCCTAACAGAGCCTGGATACAGGGGTGAAGGAACTTTCTTGTGCCTCCCTGAGCCATCATTCTGTGACTTATACATTTGCCAAAGCCCATTTGGTACTAGATGTAAATGTTGCCTCGATAAAGCCTCCCTCCAAAAGAAGTGGTCCTGTTAGGTGGCCTGTCACACTCACCGGTCACAGCAATGACTGAAAGGGGACCCACGCGCTTGCTGTCTCGGAGGCCGTAGAGTAGCAGCTTATACCTGCGACCTGGGTCTAGACCAGAGACCCTGACCTCTCTATGGCTTCCGTCCACGGGCACCACCTGGGACTGCCCATCCCTGTCCTTGTACTGGACCACAAAGGAGTCAAACTGGCCCTCGGAGACTGTCCAGGAGAGGTCCACGGAGTTTGGGGTCACACTAGTCACACGCAGTTCCTCTCCCAGTCGAGGTTTTGTGGGGTGCTTTTCGCCAGTGTGGTCCACGGCATTTGTGGGCTCTGAGATGGAGACAGACACAAGACATAGCACAGCTGGCCGTGGCTGTGACCTTCAAGGGCAGAGGTTGTAGCCTCAGCAACGGCCTTCCGCCCTTTGACCTGCCAGGAAGCCCTCACCTGTGTTGCCCTCTGCGGTGAGGGGGCCAAAGCGCTTCCTTCCCAGAAGCCCATAGAGGAGGAATCTGTACTTGCGGCCAGCGTCCAGGGCCGTGATGGTGGCTGTCCGCTCTTGACCCTTTACTGGCACCACCCGGGGCCCACTTTTGTCCTTGAACTGGACCACAAAAGAGTCAAAGTGGCCCTCGGGGACTGTCCAGGACAGGCGCAGAGAGTCCGTGCTAGGATCCGTCACCCACAGCTCCCCAAGGTGGGGAGGGGCCCCTGGGCTGGCATCATTGCGGGTAGCTGACACAGAGAAACGCTCTTGTGTTTATTTTTTCCCCAAAAAACGATTCTTTGACCACCTCCCAGTGCTGGAAAAATCCAGAGTGACCCGAGTGGTCAGTGCCCCCCACCCCCAGATATTTCCATCCATCAGCCTCCGGTCTGCTCCCTCATCTAGCCAGAGCCTCCTTCACTTGACCTCTGTGGGAATGGGTCTTCTGTCCTGACTCAACCCTGTCAACGCTCACCCCAACTTCCCTCATCTTATCCTCACTGACAAGAGGCTCTCTCTATCCCTTAGTGACTTCTCTTTCCACAGGGGACAGCTCATTGTGATGATTGTCTCTATTTTTCTTCTCAGAATTCCCAACAGAGTGGCCTGACTGGTCCCTGGCAAATTCCTAAAGGGTAGAGGCTCATGGTGGGAGACAAGCAAGTGGGGGAGGCGGGATGCTGGGTGGGGGGTGGTTAAGTATGGCCCAACTTCCTGTTTTCTTTCTCATCTGACTCAAAACATTGGCTCCTCAGGGCTTAGAGGAGGCATGGGGGGGCGGGGGACTGCGCTAGACATGCTGTGCGGACTAGTGTTGGGGGTAACACATAAGAAAACTCAGAGATGGAATCCCATGACTGCCAAGGGAGCCAACTTGGGAAGGCGCTGGCCCGCTGCCCTCCTGGACAGCAAAGCCACTGACGGAATTGTTATTGCGAGAGACTTCTGGCAATGGGGAGCCCCAGGGGATAGAGGAGGGCCTGGACCCAACCCTAAGAAAGGGCTCACTGGGTAAGCTTTCTCTGGTTTCCATTTTCCCAGGCTCCAAGAACTCAAGAGAGGAAGGTGAGCCTCTCCTGGATGTGGATGTGGGGGCAGGGGGATGAGAGGGATGGGAGTCAGGGTGTGAACTAGAAAGACAAGCAAGGTCTCAGGCTGGGACAGTCTCATCTGGGGTGATAGGAGGGGCTCCTGGTTAGTTTCATTCCCCACCAAGAGGCCTCAGATCCCCACAGCCCATCACCCAGTGAAGGCCCAGCATGGAGAACAAACGGAGGGAAGAGAGAAGGTTTGAGAATCCGTCCCTGCTGGGTCTCTAACTGCTTTGGACTGGAATGGGTAAACAGAGAAGATGGCTGGCAAGAAGTTCAAACACTTCAGGGAAGGCGGCCGGGGCCTCAGGTGGGGCTCAAGCCAGATCTCATGCGGTCCTCACCTGTCTTCGCCTCTACAGAGACCTGGCTGTGTCTTTTCCCATCTTGGACCCCAAAGAGCAGGAACTTGTACTTGCGGGAGGGCTCCAGGCCTGGGATGGTGACCTCCCGTAGGTCCGCTGCCACAGGTACCACCTGGGGCTGGCCGTCCCTGTCCTTGTACTGGACCGCGAAGGAGTCGAATTCACCCTCAGGGACAGTCCACAAGAGGCCCACGGAGTCCGGGGTCACATCTGTCACTGTTAGTTCCCCCAGTCGTGGCTCTGGGAGCAGCTTGGAGGCCTCGGTGGCTGGAGCTGGTGCTGGTGCGAGAGAGTCTAGGATGAGAAGAGAGATGATGTCTAAGCTTGTGGAGAGAGACCTGGCTTTGCCTGGCTTGGGGGCTACCACTGAAGCAGGGGACTTTGCTCGTAATCTTCAGTAGCCGTAACAGCCTGGTGTTCCATGATCAGCACGGTATCAGCAGCGCTTAGAAATGTCACTAACAGAAAGGCATGCTTTCCCATGGCCTTAGAGTGAGTCAGAAACATCAAGGTGTTGTTTGCACTTGTCGGCTTTTTGTGAGCTGACAAGGAGCTGACAAGGAAGTCCAGGTATGGCCAAGTCATAAATCAGACAGTAAATGTTTTGATAATGGCACACTGGTCTCTGGTATTCATAACCTGCCTCCAAGGATCTCAAGCCCAAAGATGCTCAATCCCATCATATGGGATAACAGTCTCTGCATGTCCTGAAAACTTTAAATCCTCTCCAAGTAACTTACCATGCCCAGTGCACGGCAAAAACTATGAAACTGGTTGGTAACTACAGATGAACGTGTGTGTACATGTTCATGTGTGTGCACATAAGCATGCAAGTGTGTGTGCATGTGGTCATGTGTGGGCAAGTAAGCCTGCACATATGTATCCATGTTCATGTGTGTGCAGGTGAGCATGTACACATGTGTGTGTTCAAGTGTTTGCAGATAAACCTGCATGCATGTGTGTGTTCACGTGTGTGCAGGTAAACCTGCATGCATGTGTGTATTCATGTGTTTGCAGGTAAGCCTGCATGCATGTGTGTGTTCACATGTGTGCAGGTGAGCCTGCATGTGTGTGTGTATGTGTGTGTATGTGTGTGTATGTGTGTGTATGTGTGTGTTTACACAGAGAGGCTTTTGGTGCTGTTCCTGAGCAGTTATTCACCTCATTTTCTTCTGAGACACAGTTCCTCACTGTGTTCTGCAGCTTGCTGTTTAGGCAAGGCCGGATCACCAGTGAGTCCCGAGGATTCTCCTATTTCTGCCCTGATCCCACCCCTGCCCAGTGCTGGGATTACACCATGCCCAGCACCTTCCATGGGTTCTGAGGGTCTGACCTCAGGCCCTCATGTACTAATACCAACCGAGCTATCTCCCTGGTCTTGAGAAAGGATACTTTTTTCTTGGTTTGGGTGAAGGCACAAGTCAGTGAACATGACAATCTGACCGCAATCCCTGAGACTCACATGGCAGGTGGGAACTGTGTCCCATCAAGTTGTCCTCTGACTTCCTGTCATGCCGTGACCTGGGCACATCTACACGTATGACCATGCGTGCTCACACACATGTAAAAGGTTATGTTTTTTTGTCTATCTTCTGCCTACAGCTGCATGTGTACCCTGAAGGTGTAGAATGCTGGCTATAGCAGTCTGAGCAGGGCCCTTCACCATCATAGAAATTCTGTTTTCTAGGTGTTAATGCAGCAGTGTTCTGAGCGTGGTTAGGGATTCGAGATGAGAGGAAGAGGGAGATGAAGGCAGGAGCCTGGGAGGGGTGGCTTCCCCACGGGGAACAGTGGGATTGGACCGGAAGGGGCTGTGACTGGGACAGGAGGACCTCAGAGGGGTTTTGATGCTTGACCCCCGTGAAGGACAGGGACGGGTGGTGACTGTGCTCAGTCACAGTTGAGTTATCAAGAGAAGGGGAGGGAAAACGGAACAGCTGTGCCGAGTCAAAGAAAGGAGGGAGAGGGGAGGGGTAGAGGGACGGAGGCCAAATGGGAGGCAGGGTCAGGACTGGAGTGCAGATAGGGAAGCCACCGAGGGTGGGAAGGTTCCAGCCTTGGGGAAAAGCCAAAGGTTTGGAGACTTGGATGTCTGTGAGTCTGGAGGGAGGCCTGCAGGGTCACTGACACAGAGACTGAGGGGTGATGGATAAGAGTCCCAGGCAAGGCTGGGACAAGGGTTTTAAGGAAGGGCTATGGATACCCAGTGATGGGGACTACCTGGCTCTGTCACTCACCTGTCATTGCTGACACGGAGAGGGGGCCCACACGTTGTCTGCCGTGTAGCCCGTAGAAGTTCATCTTGTATATTCTCCCAGGGTCCAAGTCAAGGACGGTGACCTCACGCTGTTCTGTTGTCACGGGCACCTCCCGGGGCTGCCCATCCCTGTCCTGGTACTGGACCAAGAAGGAGTCAAACTGTCCCTCAGGAACTATCCATGAGAGGCTCACGGAATTGGGGGTTACACCAGTCACTGTCAACTCCTCCAGGCGTGGCTCAAGGGAGGTCTTTTCTTCTGGTTGTGGGTCTGAGACAGAAATGGTCTGCTAGAAGAGGGTCCTAGGAGTGTTGTGCACAAAACTGCATCAAAGCAACACCCGTCTGCCAAGAAGATTCACCAGCAACCTGGTGAATGTGGCGCCAGCAAGATGGCTCAGCTGGTGTAAAGGCTTTCAAGCAAGACTGAGAACCCAAGTTCCATCCCAGAACCCATGGAAAGAGAGGACCAGACCCACAGCGCTGTCCTGTGTACATGTGCCAAGACACACACACATCAAATACAAGAGCCATAACACATAGGCATATCTGGGTTCACCAAGTCCTTGTTAGCTGTCAGCCTGGGCTTTCTGGGAAGCGATTTACAACAAAGCCCTAGTCTGTGGTGACACGCCCTGTCTAGGTCTCCCAAGGAAGCAAGGTACCAATGGTCCACAGCTCAATAGCCCCTGGCCATGGGCCACGGGACTCAGCAGGAAGGTGGAACAGAAGCAGATCCCAGTTCTCACTCACCGGTCACGCCCACGGTGGACACGGGACCCACACGACGCCCCTCACGGAGCCCATACAGGTTCATCTTGTACTTGCGCCCAGGATCCAGGTCTCTCACGGTGACCTCCCTCTCCTGGCCCCCGACACGCATCACCTGGGGCCGCCCATCACTGCCCTTGTACTGGACAGTGAAGGAGTCAAAGTCTCCCTGGGGGACGGTCCAGGAGAGGCTCAGGGAGTCTGGGGACGATCCTGTCACTGTCAGCTCTCCCAGGAGTGGCTCCTCGGTGGGTTCTGGGGCCTCTGTGGGCTCTGGGGCCTCTGTGCTGGGCTCTGTGGGGCTGGGGGGCTCTTCCTCTGCAGCTGAGAAGGAGACAGAGAGGTGAGCAGGGTTCTGTGTCCTCAGGCCTTGGGAAGGAGGCCGAAACAGTAGCCACCAGGGGCCCTAGGCTCAGTTTAGAGCTGCTTGCTCCATGAGGAACAGTGTCCCTGGTCATCTGACAGATGGCCAACATGCCCAAGCTCCTGGGTCAGCTGAGGTGACATAGATAGCCACCAACATAGCTACGGACTCTACAGCCCTCCTGCCCAGAGAGACAGGTCAGCTCAGGCAGTGGAGAACATAATAGTCGGCCACAGCTTCAGCCTAAATAGACCTGTGTGTCTAACCTATCCTTGGCCACTGTTTCCCGGTCACTAGTCACCAAAGAACAGCAGGTTCCACTTCCTGATGGGTCCCACAGTCCACTCACCCGTCACCCCAACAACAGACACGGGGCCCACACGCTGGCCACTATAGATGCCATACAAGTTCATCTTGTACTTGTGGTCTGGCTCCAGGCCGGAGATGGTGACCTGGTCCTCGAACCCTGGCACCCGCACCACCTTGGGTTGACCATCCCCGTTCTTGTACTGGATCACGAACTGGTCAAACTGTCCCTCAGGGACTGTCCAGGAGAGGCTCAGGGAGTTGGGTGTGGTGTCTGTCACGGTCAGTTCTCCCAGGTTTGGCTTCTCGGGGGCCTCTGGGGCCTCTGTGCTGGGTTCTGGGGGGCTGAGGGGCTGGTCCACAGCGTCTGGTGGGGCTGAGAGAAGAGATCTGAGTCTCAGGCATTACTGGTGACTGGTTCATCAATGGGGATGCCAAGGCATATCGTTATGCGTATTCCTCCATTGAGGGCTTAGAGCTCCTGTGGCCTTGGTATTCACCATCCATTCCCTGATACATCAAAAAACTGAGCTACTGATGGTGCTGGCACAACTGGCGGCTATCATGTAGAAGAATGAGAATCGATCCATTCTTATCTCCTTGTACAAAGCTCAAGTCTAAGTGGATCAAAGACCTCCACATAAAACCAGAGACACTGAAACTGATAGAGGAGAAAGTGGGGAAAAACCTCGAAGATATGGGCACAGGGAAAAAATTCCTCAACAGAACACCAATGGCTTGTGCTGTAAAATCAAGAATTGACAAATGGGACCTCATAAAATTGCAAAGCTTCTGCAAGGCAAAAGACACTGTCAACAAGACAAAAAGGCCACCAACAGATTGGGAAAGGATTTTTACCAATCCTAAATCTGATAGAGGACTAATATCCAATATATACAAAGAGCTCAAGAAACTGGACTCCAGAAATTCAAATAACCCCATTAAAAAATGGGGTACAGAGCTAAACAAAGAATTCTCAATGGAAGAATACCGAATGGCTGAGAAGCACCTGAAAAAATTTTCAACATCCTTAGTCATCAGGGAAATGCAAATCAAAACAACCTTGAAATTCCATCTCACACCATTCAGAATGGCTAAGATTAAAAATTCAGGTGACAGTAGATGCTGGCGAGGTTGTGGAGAAAGAGGAACACTCCTCCATTGCTGGTGGGATTGCAAGCTTGTACAACCACTCTGGAAATCAGTCTGGCAGTTCCTCAGAAAATTAGACATAGTACTACTGGAGGACCCAGCAATACCTCATCTGGGCATATACCCAGAGGATCTTCCAACTGGTAATAAGGACACATGCTCCACTATGTTCATAGCAGCCTTATTTATAATAGCCAGAAGCTGGAAATAACCCAGATATCCCTCAATAGAGGAATGGATACAGAAAATGTGGTACATTTACAAAATGGAGTACTACTCAGCTATTAAAAACAATGAATTTAGCTGGGCGTGGTGGCGCACGCCTTTAATCCCAGCTCTCGGGAGGCAGAGGCAGGCGGATTTCTGAGTTCAAGGCCAGCCTGGTCTACAGAGTGAGTTCCAGGACAGCCAGGGCTATACAGAGAAACCCTGTCTCAAAAAAACCAAAAAAAACCAAAAAAACAAAAAAACAAACAAAAAAAACAATGAATTTATGAANTTCTTGGGCAAATGGATGTATCTGGAGGATATCATCCTTAGTGAGGTAACCCAATCACAAAAGAAGTCACTAGATATGCACTCACTGATAAGTGGATATTAGCCCAGAAACTTAGAATACCCAAGATACATTTTGCAAAACACAAGAAAACCAAGAAGGATGACCATCGTGTGGATACTTCATTCCTCCTTAGAATAAGGAACAAAATACCCATGAAAGGATATAGGTACAGAGACAAAATTTAGAGTAAGATGAAAGGATGGACTATCCAGAGACTACCCCATCCGGGAATCCATCCCATCATCAGCTACCAAACCCAGATACTAATGCATACGCCAGCAAGATTCTGCTGAAGGGACCCTGATATAGCGGCCTCTTGTGAGGCTATGCCAGTGCCTGGCAAACACAGAAGTGGATGTTCACAGTCAGCTATTGGATGGAACACAGGGCCCCCAATGGAGGAGCTAGAGAAAGTACCCAAGGAGCTGAAGGGGGCTGCAACCCTTTAGGTGCAACAACAATATGAACTAACCAGTACCCACAGAGCTCACGTCTCTAGCTGCATTTGTAGCAGAAGATGGCCTAATCGGCCATCGTTGGGAAGAGAGGCCCCTTGGTCTTATAAACTTTATATGACCCAGCACAGGGGAAGGCCAGGGCCAAGTAGTGGGAGTGGGTGGGTAGGGGAGCATTGGCGGTGATGGGGAGGGGGAGTATAGGGAACTTTCAGGATAGCATTTGAAATGTAAATAAAGAAAATAATAGATAAATTAATTAATTAATTTAAAAAAACTGAGCTACTGCGGCCAGAGGGGTCACGGACACCAAGAGAACATGGTCCAGAGAACCCACAAAGCCAGGTCGAAGGGGCACAGAGACTGCAGCNGCAATCAGGGACCCTGCATGAATCGGTAGCTTCTCAGCATGTGTGNTNTGGTGGTTTAGCTTGGGATGTTTGTGGGAGAAGAGGTGTCTATGACTCTTCTGCCTGCTTTTGGGACCCTTTTCTTCCTATCGGGTTGCCTCNTCCAGCCTTGATGTGAGGGTTTGTGCCTGGCCTTATTGTAACTTGTTAAGCCNTGTCTGGTTGAGATCCTTGGAAAGCCTGCTGTTTGCTGGGGAGAAACAGGGGGAGGAGTGGATCTGGGGGAGAGGGGAAGCGGGGTCTGCTGGGAGACGTGGAGGGAGGGGAAACTGTGGTCAGGATGTAACTCATGAGAATAAAAAAATAAAAATAGCACAATGAGAAACATAAGCTCCTGGGGCCGTTCGGGTACCCTGCTCCCTCCGAGCACCAAACCCTTTCAGTCTCACTGAGGCAGCGCCCCTGGTTGCCTGCAGTGGGTCCAAAGAGGGACCGTGGTACAAGGGGCACGGGCCCTGGCACCCCAGGGAGCAGACAAGAAGCAACCTGTGACAATGGTGTGACAATGGTGGGGAGGTGAGGGACAAAGGGAGGGTCCCAGGGAGGCAGGGGCGCTGCACCCCAGCAGTTTGCATGCGGGTGCTCTGAGCAGGAGCCACCTCTAGTTATTGATTCCGTTGTAGGCAAGGTCTTACTGTGCAGTTCAGGCTGGCTTGGGACTCAACAATCCTCCTGCCTCAGCTGTGATTACCATGTCTTAGCTGTGTCTTAGCATGCCTGTCTTGAACTTGAGAAACAGCCCCATGGGGGTGTCTCTATCAGGACCCTCCCCCCACTTGGCAGAAGGGAAGGTGGGGACTGTAGGGTTAAGTGACTGGTCCAAGGTCTTGTGAGCAATGAGTTACAGAGTCAGCACTGAGAGCCAGCCAGTTGCCACCAAAGCACACGCTCTGCTCAGGAGCAGTACAGGACCCGCAGATGGTGAAGGGGGCTGGGCAAATGAGGAAACAGGATAAACTAGACATGGAACCAGCCTGACTGGAGGCTATGGGAGCGGGGGCTAAAAGGACCCTTTCCCCCTGTGAAGAGACTGGAGCAACATGGCTCCCTGGTCCCCTGAATCTGCTGCCCTTGCACAGAGCAGCCGCTTTGGTGGGGGTGCAGGGGTGGCTAGTAGAAACACCGAGAACTGAATCAGGTCCAGAGGGAGTTCAGTACAAGCCGCAGTAAACTGTGGCTGAAGGAGAGGGTCTCTGGGGAGGGTGTAGTGTAAAAGAGGGGGAAATGAACGTGGAAGCCTTCTGAGGATCTGGGGCCTGGGTGAGGCGTCCTGGGATGTGGGGACATAAGAACTGCCCAGGAGGAAGGAGGCAGAGGCCTCCACAGAAAGGGAAGGTGGGGCTGGGGCAGGCCCTGCCTGAGGCTTGGGGCCAGCAGTGAAGGGAGCCATGTGGGGTTCTGACTCACCCGTTTTGGCCACCACAGACACCGGCCCCACACGCTGCCTGCCACGAAGCCCGTAGAGGTTCATCTTATACTTCCTGTTGGACTCCAGGCCGGGGACAGTGACCTCATTCTCATCGCCTTCAATGGGTACGCTCTGGGGCTGGCCCTGCGCATCCTTGTAAAGGATGACAAAGGAGTCGAAGGGACCCCGAGCCACTGTCCAGGACAGTCGCAGGGAGTCTGGGGTCACACCAGTCACAGTCAGTTCGCCGAGGCGGGGTGGTTCTGAGGGCTCCTCTTTCGTCTCTGCGGCTGTAAGTAGTGGAGAAGCGTGAGCCAGGCGCAGAACCGGCAACCTGGTTCAGATTTGGACCTGGGGGTCAGCATTCTTAACTGTGAGAGACAGACTATGACACACCTCCTGGGCTTTGGAGAGCACGCAGAATGGGGTGGAAGGGGCCTAGCTGCGTAGGGAAAGCTGGCTGTCCCTCAGCCTGGGAACAGGGCCAGAGTGTTGGGATCAGCCATTTTGCTGGGAAGCTCAGCTGGCTCCTGGCTGAGGGTGTGTGTGTGTGTGTGTGTGTGTGTGTGTGTGTGTGTGTGTGTAGAGCAAGAAGAGGTCACATGAGAGAGAGCTTAGGTGGCAGTCACTCACCAGTAGTGCCATCAGCAGTAAGGGGCCCGGACCGCTTCTTATTGGCAATCCCAAACAGAGTGAACCTGTACTTGTGATTGGGGTCCAGTGGGGAGATCACCACCGAGCGATCAGGCCCCTCCACAGGTACCACACGGGGCTGGCCTTCCTTGTCTCTGTACTGGACCACGAAGGAGTCGAACTGGCCTCCGAGAACAGTCCAGGAGAGGTGCAGTGAGTGCGGGGTGGGGTCTGTCACCCATAGCTCTCCCAGGCGGGGTGGGGATCCTGGGTCGGGGTCACCCTGAAGCACTAGGAGGAAGGAGCAGAGAAAGGGGGGTCACGAGAGAAAGGACGTCCCATGCAGCGGGTATGCTCTGCCGAGCTGTGAGCTCTATCGGGGGCTGTGCCTGGTTACAGGAAGCAGCGGTGCCTTCTAAATGGCCCAGCACTGTAGTGTTGCAGTGGCTACTTCCAGCCAAGGGAAGCAGGCTCCAGGAGGGGAGGGTTATCCCTGACCCCCCCTTTCCCCTCCCCTGCACCTTTCCACATCTGCAGCCAGGGAAATCTCCCGGAGGCAGCCTCCTGCTTCCAACTTAACTTCTAGCCAGTTTCTCCCCCAAGACAAAACATCCTTGGGGTGTGTCCATGTGGGAAAGAGCCCCACACTGGGTCCTTCTCTTTGGGGTACCCACCCACCTGCTCTGCTCTGTCCCTGGCTCCACCCACCTCCCCAGTGTATCTGTCTCCGTCTCCCACACTCTTGGCACAGTTCCCAGAGGATTCCATACTTTTCTGTACCCTATAACCTCCACCAGGCGGCTCCGGGTAGCCTGCCATTACTAAGCCCTGTGAACACTTGAGAGTCCTAACTCACTCCCGAGGACTCTGACTCACCGCTGGCCACACCCTGTTTCCTAGCATCTGGGACACTGCCCTGCTGTCTCTCTGCCTCTGCTCCCCACAGCTACCGGGACTCAGTGTCACCCCGAGGTCTGCCAACCTCTGTTAGGCACCTTCTGTCTGTCCCTCAGCTCTTCTCACCGGTGACACAGTGGTGCCACTCACGGCTGCTGTAAGAACCCGTGTTAGTTCAAGAATGCTCTGAGCACAGCTCTGAGCTCACTGGCTCAGGAAATACACGGAAGATCCTTCCCCGAGTGTCTCAGCCTCCATTGTTCCCCACCTGCCGCTGCTTAGGGGACAGAAGTGGCTGGCCCAGGGAACGTTGGGCTAGCCTGGACCTCCAGGCTCTCCTCCCACTGCCACACTCCAGGCCAACATCAGCCACCAGTCTCACCAGCTGTTGACTCCCTTCCCTGGCATGCCCCTGCAGCAGACACTGTGCTATTTTCGAGGTCATCGTCTCACTATTGACCTTAAAGGCTCTCAGAGGTTCCTTAGGATGCCCAAATCAGCCCGAGGCCAGCTCGCACAGGACCCCAAGACCCTGGGGACCCTGCTTCAGCACTGTACAGAGTGCGGGACTGGGGTGCCTGCTGTCACTCACAGATCTTGGCTTCAGCCATCAAGGGGCCATGCCTCTTCTTGCCGACGAGTCCATACAGGATAAATTTGTACTTGCGTCCCGGTTCCAAGCCTGAGACGGGTGCAGAACGCTGGGGTCCCTCCACGGGTATCGCCTGGGGCCTGTCTTTGTCCTTGTACTGGATCAGGAAGGAGTCAAACTCCCCCTCTGGGACAGTCCAGTGCAGGAGCAAGGAGTCAGAGGTCAGGCCTGTCACTGTCAGTTCACCCAGGCGCGGCTGGACTGATGGCTTCCCAGGCTGTTCCTGAGCCCTGTCTGGGGTTTGGGGACAAAAGCAAAGCATGCTGGGTCAACCACTCCCCTTCACCCTGTCTCTACCCTCTGCACTGCCTTATCCATCCTATCTGTGCCCCTCCTGGGAAGGAGACATTTTCCCTAAGTCTCTGTCCCCTCTTCATGTCCCTCTCCCCCCCCCCCAACACTTTAAGGAGAGTTTTGAGTCCCTGCTTGAGAGTTTCCAGCCTCCCCACTGCTGCTACAGAGCGGTCTTCAGGCTCCCCAGCCCCCTGAGCTGCTCTCTCCTTGCTACCCTCTCCCAGTGGTCAGCTTGTTCTAGAGTTGGGCCAAGAGTCAACGATTCTAGTCAGAGAGAGAGAGAGAGAGAGAGAGAGAGAGAGAGAGAGAGAGAGAGAGA
>NC_034607.1:2586384-2601398 GCF_900095145.1 Mus pahari | reverse complement strand
AAAAAAAAAAAAAAAAAAAAACTGACCAATGAAGCCACAGGTATGGTCCCTAGGAGAAAATACATCTGAAGGTCCCATGCTGGGACCAGAGCTTTATCTACCTAGGACTCTACAGCCCAGGGCAGAGCAGACGGACAACCAGGAAGTGAGGCACACATAGACCCTCCTGGATGGGTCACCATGCCACCTCAGATTCCTCTCCGTGGCACTGTCTTCTTCTCTGTCTGCCTCCCCTCTGAACTCCTTTCTCTTTCTCCTTTGCTTTCTCTTATCTTCCAGTCAGACCTGCCCTTCGCAGCCCCTTAAGTCCTATACCTCTAGAGTCCTGAGATGGCCCCAGCTCCTCCCCCAGTCTCAGGGCACAGCTCCGAGCACAGTCCAGAATGTACCCATAATGCCTTGGTAGGTGATAGGAACAGAGATCTTGCCCCCAGGGGTGATCCCATGGAGGAATAGCTTGTAGGGGGCTCCGGGAGGGGGTGGGGGCACCAGAGCCTGCTGGACGTCTCCTGGAAGCAGTTCTTCGTGAGCCCAGGACCCCTCCTCGGCCACCTGCATACGCAGCTGGAAGTGGGCAAAGCTGTCGGGCTGGGCAGTCCAAGCCACACGGAGGCGCCCTGCCTTGTCTCTGCCCAGCACCTTCAACTCTCCCAGCGGGTGGTGCTCCAGGATCAGGATAGGGGCCTGGGCCCCTTGGGTCGTAGAGGGGCCCGAGGGAGGAGGCTCATCAGTAGCCTCCACGAGGCCAGAGGGTAAGGACCCTGGGAAGGAGCAGAGCGGGTAAGAAAAACAAAACAAAAACAAAAACAGGAGAGTGGAGCATGAGATCAGGAAGGGCACCCCGAGTCCACAAGTGTGCCCCCCAGCCTCTGAGGGCTAGAAGGCTTCCCTCCCCTCTCCCAAGCTGCTCCTCAGCCTTCTTCCCATATTTGGCCGAGTCCTCCAAATGGAGTCCTCCCGGTGGAGCTCATTTCGGAGCAGCCAGGCCAGGCTTGGTGGGCAGGCAGTGACAGATAAAACCTGCTATCCTTCCCTACTAGAGGCTTCCCCGACCTCAAGCTCCAAATGTCCGTGCCGCCCCCCCCCCACGCCCCCACTGGTGTCTCTCCACCTTCCATTAGTGTTGTAGTGAGACCCTGCAAGAAAGGAGGGGCTGTGTTGTTAGGCAGGAAGGGGTGGAGCGCAAACAGGGTGCAAGGGTGGACGGAGGTCCAATTCCTGTGGCATCTGGGCCCTAAGGAGGAAGAACAACAGGTCCACCACGACCCTGCAGCCACAAAGCACCCTGTCCCTGGGCCAGGCATCAGTCCTGTGGGAGAAACCAGCTGGAGGGGGAGCCAAGTCTGGGAAAGCGGTTCAGGAAACCCCGTGGTTTCACCTCCCACCATCCACACGCGGCCCCGATGGCTCTCAAGGCCACCCCTCAAGCAGTTCTGCTGCATCCCGTCAAGGTCAAAGCCAACTTGTGGGAAATAACCACAGACCACAGGCATCAGGCACCCTCGCCGCAGTGAGTCAGAGTGGGAATCTCTGGTTTCAATCCCATCCACTGAAATTGCACACACCACCGCGCGGCCTTCCGCCGCCTGCATGGGAGGCGTCCTAACTGTGGGTCAGCTCTGAGTGCAGCCGTACACAAAATTCTAACTTGCTCTAAACATTGTGAGATGGTGCTTTTTGTGGTTTTAGGGTTTTTTTTTCCCCTTTCCCAATTAGGGAAAAAAAACAAAAACAAAAAAAAAAACAAACTCAAGTGCAAGGTACTTGAGTATGAACTTTGCAGACAATATCGTGTCGCTATCTCAAGATGTTGGACTTGCCTGGCAATAGCAGGCTCTGCCAAAGAGCTTGGGAACCCACTTGTGAGCCAGGGAACTCCACAAACTGGGTCTATTTGGCTTTGATTATCCTCAGGAGGATGCCAGGACCCTGGGATGGGGTAGGTTTTTGTGACAGTGGAGAGCAGCTGTCTGTGGAAGAATCTTGCAGCCTGTGCCAGGTAGGCTTGGAAGTGGGGGAAGGGGGCATGGTGAGGGGCGGAGGCCTAAGCAGTGAGGTAGCAGGA
Source organism: Mus pahari (assembly GCF_900095145.1). Taxonomy (NCBI): domain Eukaryota; kingdom Metazoa; phylum Chordata; class Mammalia; order Rodentia; family Muridae; genus Mus; species Mus pahari. The sequence continues at coordinate 2,599,333 of NC_034607.1, read as the reverse complement.
ATAAGCAGGTAAAATCCTGAAGGCAGGTGGCGCTAGACAGGGGGTGGGCAGTCCAGGACCCCAGCCCACACTACCTGTGGTGGTGGTGGTGGTGGTGGTGGTGATGAAGGCGTAGGACTTGGAAGTCTGCCCTGCCCGTACCCCATGGACCTCCACGTGGTAAGTAGTCTCGGGCCTGAGGTTCGGCAAGCGGACAGTGCGTTCAGAACCATCCACAGTCAGCTCCCCGTTGGGACCCTCGGCTGGTGGCAGTGGCTGCCAGCGCAACACCACGCGCTCGAACTGACCCCGGAGCCCGTCCAGGGACACAATCAGTGAGCCGTCGGCTGCACTGCCCAGCACCTCCGGTTTCGGGTGGCGCGCTGCAGTCACCGGGTGTGTACCATCGGACGCTGGGCCCACAGCACCCTGCTCCGAGTCCCGCTTCCTGGTGTTCTGGGTGGGACTAGTGGTGGGGTGAGGGTGATGTGGCTGGGATGCAGGGGCACCCGCTGTTTGACGGCGCTTCAAGAAATCATGGATGTGGCGCGCCACCGACGCGTAAGTCTGGTTGGCGCGCAGTGGATAGCCGTGGGTTCGCAAGTGATGCTCCAGGTCCTGTACTGTGCCGCGGAAGCGGCCCAGTTCAGTCGTCAGGTTACCCCACGGCCGTCGGGGAGGCTGGGGCAGTCTCGGCCGGTGATGCCACTCCTTCTCGTCCGTCTCTGGGGACGGCAAGGGCCGGGAGGGCCACCGAGGCCGGGGACGGGGGTTGGGGGGCGGGGCTGGGGGGCGCACCTCCGGGTAACTGTAGTGGCCTGGTGCTGCCAAGCGAGAAAGGGGGAGGGGACAGCGGGTCAGTGTCAGGTTCCCCCACCACACCGCTCTGCTCCCCCAACTGGGGATGCGGCTTCTTCTCTGAGCCCCAGTCCCACCTAAAAAGAGAAATTAGCGTCCCCAAGCCCCGCCCACTCCTTTGCCTTCCAAGCCTGCCACTGTTGGTGCCCTAGAAAGAAAGAAAGGAAGGGAAAAAAAAGCCAGCAGGTGGGTCGTGTATCTGATGGAGAGAACAGGAAAGGGGGATGAAAACGTGAGCTACGCCGAGGGTGTCGCCATATCCCAGGATAAAGCAAAGAAAGATCCATCTGGGTGTCTGTTAAGAAACCTTGAGTGTTGGTAGGAAATGATCGCTCTGAGACCCAACCCCAGACAACCCCAGTCCAAAAGTCAGCAGGACCATGACCTATGACTTACTCTAGTACCCACATCCAACTGTCCACTTAGTACCTAAATTGGGATAAGAGCTGCCGTCTCCTGGGCGGATCACAGCATCTTCTGTCTACTGCTTCCTTCCCAGGAGGCGGTCCCTCCCACAGTCTAACCTTCAAGCTTCCTATAGGACTCTGAGAACCTAAGGGCTGTCTCCCGGTTGGATTTAGAACAGAGCAAGGCTGTAGCGGGTGTTCTGGGATCGCCACAGACATCTCTGACCCTCCAGCCTGGGTGCCCAAGGAAAGGACCCCCAGGCTCAGAAACCAGGCTCTTCCCTAACACCCGGAATGCCAGGACCACCGTACCTGTATTTGCCCTGATAGAAGCTGGGTAGCTGACTGCATGGCCTCTTTCTGCAGTGACAGTCACCACGTACTCCACACCTGGCATCAGGTCGGTTAGCTGAGTCCTGTCTGCCTCAGGGGGGACTTCCAGTCGCACCCTTTGGTTTCCGGCACTGACATAGGACACCACAAATCGGTCCACCTCAGCCTGGGGGCGCAGCCAACTGAGATCCAGTGTGGTTGGGGTCACAGCTACCACCCGGAGGTCCTGAGGACCATCGATCACTAGTGGGGGGGTCAGACAGGAGAGGGCTCAGGAGTGAAGCCTCTTTGCTCGGGTATAGCCCCCACCCAAGCCAATTCACAGCTGCCTGTCAAATCCAGATAGCGTGCCCCTCCAGCCCCAGCTCTCACTGGTAGTGATGGTCTTAGAGGCAGGAGGTCCCCAGCTGGTCCCTCGTAGAGCACGAACAGTGACCTGGTAGTCCTGACCAGGCGCCAGTCCTCGCTGGTCATAGGCTGAGGCAGAGCTGGGCACCCGAGCTGTGAATGGTGGACTCACCCCCTCCGTCTGCAAGAGAGTAGCAGATATGTCAAAGCTGGGCACGCCTTTCCTTGCTCCTCAGTCAGTCTCTCTCTCTCTCTCTCTCTCTCTCTCTCTCTCTCTCTCTCTCTCTCTCTCTCTCTCTCTCTCTTAACAATTCCAAATGGTGTCAACATCGGAGTGTGTGGGACTTGACCCTCCATACAAGCAGGGGAACCAGGATGACCAGAGCCTCGCTCTGGCCAGCAGCTCTTCTCTGTGGTTCATGTCTGTCAGCTCACTCAAGGCTCAAGGACAGATGGGGACTCAGAAGGAGCCTGACAATGTGCACAACAGGAGAACGGAAGCCGGGCCGCAGAGGTAGCTTACTGCTCCTGCAGAAGAACTTAGCTCCCAGCACGCATGTGGGGCAGCTCGGAACCACGTTAACTCCAGTTTCCACACCACTGGACTCCTCGGACACCAGTACTCACATGCACACAAACACACACAGACACACACAGACACACCATTATACATAAACTAATTTTCTTCAGAAAGCTGGAGCCAAGCTGGGTGTGGTGGAGCACACCTTTAATCCCAGTACTCGGGAGGCAGAGGCAGGCAGATCTCTAAGTTTGAGGCCAGCCTGGTCTACAGAGTGAGTTCCAGGACAGCCAGGGCTACACAGAGAAACCCTGTCTTGAAAAACAGAAGTAAAACAAAAACAGAAGAAGAAGAAGAAGAAGAAGAAGAAGAAGAAGAAGAAGAAGAAGAAGAAGAAGAAGAAGAAGAAGAAGAAGAAGAAAGAAGAAAAAGAAGAAAAGGAAGAAGAGGAGCAGCAGCAGCAGCAACAACTATTACCACCTCCACCTCCACCACCACCTCCACCACCACCTCCACCACCACCACCACCACCACCGCCACCAGAGTTGAGTCCCGGCACCCACATGAGGTATCTCACAGCTGCTATAATTCTATCACCAGGGGTCTGATGCACTTCTCTGGCCTCGTTGGGCATCTAGACACACATGTGCACACACAGACAAAATAAATCTTTTTTTGTTTCCGTTTTGTTTTGTCGTTGTTGTTGGTTTGTTTGAGACAGGGTCTCACTGTGTAGCCCTGGCTGTTCTGGAACTTGCTCTATAGACCATGCTGGTCTCGAACTCACAGACATCTGTCTGCCTCTGCCTCTGCTTCCCAAGTTCTGGGTTTACAGGCATGTACTACCACACCAGGGAAAGAAATCTTTAAAAACCTAAGAAACCAGGCTCTCCTCTCACGGGCAATCCCTGCTCATTTGCCAGATTTCCACATGACCCAGGGCCCCCCTGGTTCCCTTGGTGACCCCAGATACCTAAACATGTTCTTTTAGAACAGAGGAGGCACAACAGAGATGTCCTGCATCCCCACTCTTCCCACGCCTGCTTAGCTGGTTCTTCCAACGGGAGCAGGGCTGCCTGTGTGTGGCTTGGGACACGGACTGTGTGTCCTCTTAGACACTTTTCTTGTCTCTTCAGTGGCCTGTGCCCTGCTTAAATCAAGACTCAACTGCTCAAAGCGCCATTAGTGCATTTCCTGAGTGCTGTTACACCTAGCACCATGCATGCCTTGTGCAGGAGATTCAAATAATAAGACACCAGCCATTCCTGTCCCTGGGTTGAGCATAACCTAGTAGCCAAATGGAGACCTCTCCCTCCCCAGTCTTGACGTGTGGTAAACGCCCATGAGAAGACAAGCTCTCCTCCGGGCGTGTGTTTAAAGTTATGAGATTGTGTAGGGTGGCCCCGCAGGTTCCTAGAGGCCCAGCTGCGGGTATAGAGGCGGCGTGGCGGTGGGAGGGCTGGATATCTGCGAGCCTTCTAACAAGCCTACACCCCCTGGGGCTCAGCAAGGGCAGCGGCTGCTGAGGACACTTTGTCCTGCTTAGCTATGTTGGCCATGGTTAGGGACACCTCCATTCAGCCAGATGGGGCTGGAAAATGTGAAGGGCGCTGTCCTAAACCAAGAAAGCATAGTAAATACCAAAGTGCAAAACCAGATGAGAAGCCACGCGGAGATGTTTGGGTGAAGATGAACTAAACTCGGTCACTGTTTTCCGGGTGGAAACGTTTCCCCGGGTACAGAGAATCCTGTTCTCTGCGAGGCCTTGGGGTGGCCTTCACCCAGCACATATGACACCCTCCCTCCCCCTGGAGCCTGCCTGGCCATGGCTTCCAATCTGTCTCTCCTATGATACACCCACAAAGTCTAGCTCTTTCACCTCGACAAACCCATCCTGAGTTCTTTCTTTGTATCAACCTCTAAATCTTGGCTCCTCCCACAACACGCTCGAGAGCAGAGCCTTGGAAGTCTCTCTGCCAGTCTCACCCACACTGCCCAGCCCCATCATGCCGGTGGGAAGCAGATGCTGGCGGCTGGCGGTGCTCCCTGGTGAAGTTTGAGTCCTTGCTGATTGTTATTGGCAACCTTTAACTTGATTCTCACTATCAGCCTCACGGCCCAACAGGCAAAGTCCAACTTGGATGGTCCCTGGCCAGGACCCCATTTTTATCTCTCCTCTCACAGGAGACCCAAGAAAAAGTCCTCCAAGGCCCAGGCCTGTGTTCCCGTGAGCACTTGGTACAGCCCACTTCCAGGCTGCAGAGAACATCTGACAAGGAACACGCAAGGGTCTCTAATTCAGTGTTTAGGTCCCTCGGGTCACAGACTCTCTCACATCTTGTAGAAGAGAGGGATCGGTGAGCACGGATTTTTTTTTCCCCTCAACGGGTTCCTGCCCCACCCCCACAACCCTCACTCAGATCTTGAGGTGGAGAAAGCATTTGAGAGCCACAGAGTCACCGTGACAATTCACACACACACACAGGAGGGGAGGGGTAGTCCTAAGTTCTGAAAAGTGTGCCCTTGGCCAGGAATAGCAGAGTCTGGTTCTGAGAAAGGAGTGGTTCTGGCGGGTGGGGGTGGGGGAGCTGGCAGGATCGAGGGAGCGACAGCCTTAGAGGGAGAAGGCAGAGGATGACTGGGATCTGTAAAATAGGCTCCATGTAGAAGGCTCAGGCCCAACCAAAAGTCACCACAGAGCTAATAAAGAAGGGCTGAGGACTGAGTATGGGCTGGGTGTCCGATTAACACACAACCTCACAGAGGCCCTGGAGGGTCCCATCCTAGAGCAGAGGTGAGCGCGGGGGGGGGGGTTGGGGTGGGGGGGGTTCGACCTGGCGCACGACGCTGTACACCACCCTGTTCAGAGCAAAGGCAAAAACCACCACACCCCTTGCCAACACCCAAAGATGGGGCTGTGTGTGTTTGGAGCGGGAAACAACAGAGCCTGAGGGCTTCTCTTATCTCAACTGTTTATTTTATTTCTCCTTCCCCCAAAGGTTCATAGGAAAATTCCTTCTGAAAGTCCCACCCTCCCAACCAGAGCTATGTAAATAAAGTACTCGCACCCCAGAGCCGGCGGACACTTCGTAAAGTGTCAGCACACTTGTTTCCCTGTCATGGGGCCAGCTACCAGTTTTCTCCTCTCGACACTTGCCAGATTCTTGTCTCCTGATTAAATCATTTTTATATAAAAAAGTTTAAACAGGAGAAGGGGGACTATCTTGGTTGTGTCATCAAGTAGGGACTAGGGCTTGGGATACAGCTGGAGCCCTTCCTGTGGGACCTGCCCTGGGGTAAGGGTGGCAGCCAACACTTTGGCCCTTTCCTCTCTGCCCCAGCACTGAGGTTCTAGGGCCAGGGAGTGTGTCTGTCTGGAGTCCCATCTGGACTGACAGATACAAGTGAGGTCTTGCCCACCGTTTGCCGGCCGATGTGGGAAAGGCCAGGTGACTGAGAAGTGGGAGAGAGGACAGGCAATGACAGACTGTGTCCCATTGGTCCCCAGGGAGAGGCCACAGCTTCGCCCTCATCCTCACTGAGCTCCTAAAGGAGCAAGTTAGAGGCAGGGAAGGAAGCCAGGAGGGACACGGGGCAGGGGCTGGGGTTGGGAAAATAAGTTCACGGTCAGAGTTATTGCCACAGCCCAGACAGCTTGGCCTAAACCAAGAAGGATAACATTGAACAGAGCCCGAGGTGAAGCCTATATATAGACTAAAGGGACAGGCGCCGAATGCCGAGGCCCCCTTTCTTCCCTTGCTCTCCTCCCTCCCTTCCCCTGTCCCTCTCTTCCTTCCTCCCTCCCTCTTTCCTTCTTCCTCCCTCTTCTTTCCTCCCTCCCTCCATCTTTTCTCCCTCCCTTCCTCCCTCTTCCCTCCCTTCTTCCTTCCCTCTTCTCTCCTCCCTCCGTCCCTCCCTCCCTTCCTCCCTCTTTCCTTTCTTCCCTTTATTCTCTCCTTCCTTTTGGTTTATCTATATCTTTGTCTTTTTTTTTTCTTGTTTTGTTTTTCTGTTTTGGAGTGTTTGTTTGTTTTTGAGACAGGGTTTCTTTGCATAGCCCTTGCTTGTCCTGGAACTAGCTCTGTAGACCAGGTTACCCTAGAACTCAGAGATCTGCACATCTCTGCCTCTCAAGTGCCGGGATTAAAGGCCTGCTTGTCTGTCATTTCTCAGGGTTCTGTTTGCTTTGGGCTTCCGTGAGATTTACAATAAAAAGATAATCAAACATGACCAAAGCCACGGAGAGTCTGTGTCGAGTGCAGGTTAGTACATAGAAACTGAGAAAGCGTCATGGGTCCATAGTCAGCTCATAGATCTCCCTGTTTGGGGGGCAGAGACATGGATCAGTAAGGAGTCTGAGAGCAAAGCACGGGGCTGGGGGAGAGGGTGGGGGTTTTCCTGAGAAGACTGAGGTGGTGGCCGAGCACCCCAAGCACAGGAAGCAGGGACAGCACCATGTACCCTAATGCTGGTGCCCGGCCAAGGCAAGTGGATGGGTGCAGAATGGGGGCTGACGTGGGCTCAGCAATAAAAACTAACAGCAGGGCTGGAAAGATGGCTCAGTGGTTAAGAGCACTGGCTACTGTCCCAGAGGTCAGGAGTTCAATTCCCAGCACCCACATGGTGGCTCACAACCATCTGTAAGGGGATCCGATGCCCTCTTCTGGTGTGCATGAAGACAGAGATAGTGTGTGTACTCATATACATAAGATAAATAAATCTCAAAACAAACAAAAGCCCCTATCACTGACTGCCATACACTGAGCAGCCAGGAGAAGCGAGCTCCCCATTACCATCATCACCATCAGTACCCTAGCTTCCACAGACCATCCACGAGGCCTCTGTGCCAGGCTGAGGCAGGCTAAGAAGGCATTTGGAGCAGACTCAGGTACCCGTCCTCTGGAGTCTCTCGCATGAGGCAAGTCCTCCCCTCCCTCCACCCACAACGCGGTCCACCTGGTCTCACCATAGGGATAAACTGGATTTCATAGGCATCCACAGGACCCGGAGCCCGTGTCCACTCTGTCCGGACTGTCGTCTCCTCTAGAAGGTGCATCCTCATGTTCTGGATGGCTGGTATCTCTGCCCGGGATGGAACAAGACAAGCTGATTAGCCGGGAGCAGTGTCCCCATGGCTCTCTTAGGCACTCAGGGCCACACTGAGGGGCACATCTTTGCTCCCACTGCCCAAACGCAGGTCCCTCAAATCTCCCCATGTCCTGAACATAAAAGCTTTAAAAAGATCTCAAGAACAGACTTTCCACTGGCGTGTGCTTGTGGTTCCACTACCCTTGGTGGTTGGGGACCTTCTGACCGACCCCTCCCTCACTGTACAACTCCCTCCATTCTTCCTCCAGGTTCCTAGACCTCAGGCTCCCGCTCCCAGAACCCCTGCTCCCGCCCCAGAGTATTGGAGAAGGCGCCTGGCTCACCTTCCCCGCAGTCGTCCCCAGCGTAGCCTTCTTGGCAGACGCATCTGCCTTGGATACACTCTCCCCTGCTGTGACAGTCACCTGGGCACGTCTGGATGGCACAGTCTGGGCCTCGAAAGCCCTCAACACACACGCATTGTCCGGCGCGGCACAGTTCCCGCGGCCCACAGCCCCCAGGGCAGGCACTGGCAGGAGGCTCTTCCTGTCCACAGTCCTCACCGCTGTAGCCAACGTAGCACATGCACACTCCCTGCACACAGCGTCCACGGCCACGACAATCAGCTGGACAGGTGCGGGTGGCACATGCGGGCCCGGTGTAGCCTGGGTTGCACACACAGCGCCCGTCCTCACAGCGGCCACGCCGGTGACAGTCAGCCGGGCAGGTGCGAATGCTGCAGTCTTCGCCCGCGTATCCTGCGTGGCACACGCACAAGCCATCCTGACACAGGCCGTGCTGGCTGCAGTCGCGCGGACACCGTCTTATGCTACAGTCCTCACCGGAGTAGCCTTCGTCGCACTCGCAGAGCCCGTTCAGGCACCGGCCGCGGCCTCTGCAGCCGCTGGGACAGCTGCGCGTGCTGCAGTCCTCGCCAGAGTAGCCCACAGCGCACACGCACACGCCGTTCTCGCAGTGGCCGTGTCCGCGACAGTCCCCAGGGCACCGACGGCTCCCGCAGTCCTCGCCAGTGAAGCCCGGATTGCACACGCAGCGGCCGTCCACGCAGCGCCCGCGTCCACGACAGTCACCGGGGCAGGCACGCGTGCCACAGTCTCGGCCTGTGTACCCGGGCCAGCACACGCAGCGGCCGCTCTCGCAGCTCCCACGGCCGCGACAGTCCCCGGGACAGCTGCGCACCCCGCAGTCCTCGCCGCTGTAGCCCGCGTGGCACACGCACACGCCATCCTCGCAGCGCCCGCGGCCCCTGCAGTCCCGTGGGCAGGCGCGCGTGCTGCAGTCCGCTCCAGTATACCCGGGCCAGCACACGCAGCGGCCGTCCTCACAGTGACCCCTTTGGTTACAGTCCCCGGGGCAGCTCCGCACACCGCAGTCGTCGCCACTGTAGCCTGCGTCACAGATACATTCCCCGTCCTCGCAGCGGCCCCGGCCACGGCAGTCACGCGGGCACGTCCGCGTGCTACAGTCTTCGCCCGAGTACCCGGGCCAACACACGCAGCGACCGTCCACGCAGCGCCCTCCGTCGCCACAGTCCCATGGGCAGGTCCTCATGCTGCAGTCTTCGCCACTATAGCCCGGATCGCACACACAGCGGCCGTCCTCGCAGCGACCCCTCTGGCTGCAGCCCCTGGGACAGCTCCGCACCCCACAGTCCTCGCCAGAGTAGCCGGGGTTGCACACGCAGCGGCCGTTCTCGCAGCGGCCCCTTTGGCTGCAGCCCCTGGGACAGCTCCGCACCCCACAGTCCTCACCTGAGTAGCCGGGGTCACACACGCAGCGTCCTTCCTCGCAGCGTCCTCTCTGGTTACAGTTGCGAGGGCAGGAGCGCTGGCTGCAGTCGGGACCCGAGAAGCCCGCGCGACACACGCACACGCCCTGCACGCAGCGCCCGCGCCCCTGACAATCTCCAGGGCAAGAGGGCCAGCTACAGCTAGGGCCACTGTAGCCTGGGAAGCACACGCAGCGTCCTCGGACGCAGCGGCCCTGGTCATTGCAGTCTTCGGGACAGGACTCGGAGGGCGGGGACGAGGTGGGCGTCTTTGTGTCCGTAGGGTCTGAGCAGGTGGGTCCACCCCAGCCAGGCTCACAGGAACAGGCGCAGCGGCTCAGGTCAAAGACACCGTGGAGACTGCAGAGGCTGCGCACATCAGTCTGACCTGGAGCAGTAAGAAGTGAGACCCAGCCCGTGTAAGTATCCTATGGACATCTTATTTTCAAAAGGTCATTTTAGCTCCTCTTTGCTTGGCGGTTCTCCCGTCCCCACCCTCTTTCCCCCTCCTCCCCACCCCACCGGCGGCTCACCTGTGCCAGCTTGGGCCGCGGTGGGACAGCACCCTCCTGAGCAGTGCTCCTTAAGCCCTTTCACCAGCTCCTCCAGGATCTCCAGGCGGACCCTCAGGGCCTGCACCTCTGAAGCAGGCACCGGGGGTTCAGAGCCCGGGGGACAGCCGCAGCCAGCTGACGGGGGCAGGTTAATGCGATGGGTGAACACCACCTGCTTCTCCCCTCCTTCCACAGTATGCTCGTACAGCTGAGAAGAAGGGCCACCGGGCTTGGGAGGGGGCCGCGGGGCCGGGAGTGTCACATTAGACCGAGGAGAGAAAGGGCCTGCCCTGGCTAAGCCAAGCAACACCAGGATGGTCAGAATAGACGGGGTGCACCGAGCTGCCATGATTCAGTAGGCTGTGGGGGTGGGGAGAGAAGAACACCTGTGTGAGAACTGACTCAGTAAGGGTCGAATCGTTCCCCTCATCTCCAGCGCACATCAGCAGGACACCTACTGGCAACAAACTCAGCTCACACACGGATGAAAATCCAAAGCTGAAGAAATGCCTCTCTGGGCAGATCTGGTCTGTCTCTTTCTGACGTCTGCTCCCTGTCTACCCTCCTTCACCGGGTTCCTCTCACCCATCCTATGCTCCACATCTTCTGTTTGCTCTGCAAAAACTACCCTAAGGCCCTCTGTGCTTTCCCCTATCTGTCTAGAGTGCTCTTTTTGACACCTACAAGCTGACATCTTACAGTTCTGCCCTTACCTGGCATAACTCAGGCCATCCTCATGTCGGGCAGAGCCGCTTGTCCCCACCCTCTCAATCACAGAGGCCCGCCCACGCTCTGCATGGCACTCAGCATGCCATGAGAACAGACACCTCGCCTGACCCCACTCTGCTGCATGTGCTTAGCATGAAAAGTTGCTGGATAAGGTTGGTGCCAACATGTCTGTGCCAAGGGAGTCTGGCAGATGAGTACGGAAGCCATGGCCTTCCCCAAACACCTGGACCAGCACCTCAGTGCCCAGTGCCCAGTGCCCAGTGCCCAGCCTGACAGACTCCTGTAGGGGCAAGAGTGAGTTCATCCCACTCCTTTCTCTCCCCTTCCCCTCTTCCCATCCTCCTTCTCTTCCTCCTCCTCTCTCCCCTCCTCCTCTCCTTCCTCCTCTTCCTCCTCCTCTTCTTCCTCTTCTCCCTCCTCCTCCTTCTCTTTTTTTAATGCAGGTCTCCTATAGCTCAGGCTAGCCTCAAATCCGCTATGCAGCCAAGGACAACCTTGAACATTTGATCATCCTGTCTCTACTCCCGCAAAGCCAGGATGACCAGCAGACACCACTATGCTCAGCCAACACTCACTTTTTTGTTTGTTTGGTTGTTGGTTTTTGGTTTCTCTGTGTAGCGCTGACTGTCCTGGAACTTTCTTTGTAGACTGGGCCTGCCTCAAACTCAAAGATCTACCTGCCTCTGCCTCCTGAGTGCTGGAATCAAAGGTGTGCAGCACCACACCCATCTTGTCTTTTAATTTTTAAAAAATTCTTCTCTCATATGTTTCATCTCACCCACAGCCTCCCTTCCCTCCACTCGTCCCAGTCCTTCCCACCTCCCCTCTCCTCCAGATCCACTCCTCCTCCATTTCCCTGCAGAAGAGAGCAGATGTTCCAGGAATATAAATCGAGTGCAGCGTAATAAGTTACGGGACCAGGCACAAACCCTCATATTAGAGATGGATGAAGCAACCCAACGCCCAGCAGGGAGAAAGGGTTCCAAGTGCATCACCTTTTGTTTTCTTTGTTTGTTTTGTTTTTAATGAGTTCAAATGTCCCACTAAAATCCACAACTCAGGCTGGTGAGATGGCTCAGCGGTTAACTGCTCTTCCGAAGGTCCTGAGTTCAATCCCCAGCAACCACATGGTGACTCACAACCATCTGTAATGAAACTTGATGCCCTCTTCTGGTGTGTCTCAAGACAGCAACAGTGTACTCGTATATAATAAATAAATAAATAAATCTTAAAAAAATAAAATAAATCTTTGGGCCAGAGCGAGCAGAGGTCCTGAGTTCAATTCCCAGCATCCACATGATGGCTCTGCACAGCTACAGTGTACTCATATACATAAAATAATAAATAAATCTTTAAAAAAATAAAATAAAATAAAATCCACAACTCTCTATAGTACAACCACTTTAAGCTTTATCCCTGACTAGCTTACAAATAAATGAGATGCAGAGAGGGAGAGGCAGAAGTCACCATGAAGGAAGACAGAGGGTGAGCACATGGCCAGGAGAAGCAGCAAGTATCTGGGGTGCACAGCTAGGGAGGCAGCTGGACCAGCAGATAGAACAGTAGATGAGGGGTGACCCCCTAGAAATTGTCAAAGCCAAATAAAACTCCAGAGTCTGCATCTCATTTATTTGTAAGCTTGTGGGGGTAAGCTTAAGGTGGTTGTATTACAACCCCCCCCCCTCAGAGCTGGGAACTTACAAGAGACTGGGATTCAAAACATGGCCTGTGTGTGTGTGTGGTCAGTTATAAACAACTAAGATACTATGGGAATTTAAAGAGAAAGGGCAGTGCCTAATGCTCTCCTAGGGGACCTCGGTTCAGTTCCCTGCATCCACACAGTGGCTCACAACCTGCTCTAAGTCCAGTTCCAGAGGATCTGACGCCCTCTTCTGACCTCAGCAGGCACTGCACACAAGTGGTGCACAGACACACATGCAGGTACAACACTCGTGCTCCTAAAGATAAAACAGCAACTAAATCAAATACGTAAACATTGTTGCATTGATTGAAGATCCACCTGGGGCTTGGTGGGGGGGAGTTGGTCTCTGTCTTATATGTAAATACAGAAACTTCTGTGAGATTGATCGTGGTCCTAAACACAAAAGGGAAAGCAACGGTTCCCATAGGGAAATGATGACCTCTCTCCCAGACGGACTTCCTCTGTGCTGGGGACGGAGTATGATGGGCAAGGACTCTGCCCCGGGGGCTGCATGTCTAGCTCAAGAATCAAAAACATCTGGTCATCAAATGACATCAGTAAGAAAATAAGACACTCCACAGGCTGGGAGAAAATCATGCATTAGGTAAACACAAGAGCGAGAGGGGGGGGAAGAGAGGGGGG
>NC_034607.1:2582331-2586334 GCF_900095145.1 Mus pahari | reverse complement strand
TGGGCAAGGACTCTGCCCCGGGGGCTGCATGTCTAGCTCAAGAATCAAAAACATCTGGTCATCAAATGACATCAGTAAGAAAATAAGACACTCCAGAAGTGAGGGAGGCAGAAAGGGGAGGGGAAAAGAAAGAGCAGAGAGGGGGAGAAGGGAGGGGGGAGAGGGGGGAGAGAGAGGAGGGAGAGAGAGAGGGGAGAGAGGGGGGAGAGAGGGGGGAAAGAAGGGAGGGAGAGAGAGAGAATATCTGAAGTAGAGGTGATGCATCCATTGGTAAAGTGGTTGTGAGCATTAGGGCATGTGAAGCACCCATGTGAAAGCCAGGAACTGTGTGCATGCCCATAAGCCCATTCCCCAGGAGTTGGAGGCAGGACGGCAAGTCTAACCCAGAGAGTGAGCTCCAGGTTCAGGAACTCCGTCTCAAAGAATAAGGTGGAGAGAAACAGAAGACACCCAGGATCAAACTTGGCCTCTGAGGTACGTGCAGTCACATGAGCATATACATACATAAGATCTAAAATTAAAACTCCTGGGACTGGAAAGCTAGCTCAGAGGTCGGGAGTGTGCGCTGCTCTTACAGAGGATCTGAGTTAGGTCCCCAGCCTCTAGGCTGGGCAGCTCACCACTGCCTGTAACTCCAGCTCTAGGGGATCAACTGCACTCATGTGCGATGCACACAAACACAACTAAATGAAACTGAATCTAAATCTTTCACTAAACAATAACAAACCAACCAACCCGAGTCCCCTGCAAGAGCAACAGTCGCTCCTAACCACTGAATTGGGTTTTTTTTTTCTTTTTTTTCTTTCCTTTTTCTGTCGTCATTTTGATTAAGGATCTTACTATGTAGTCTGGGCTGATCTTAAATTTCTGATCCTTCTGCCTCAGACTCCCACACTTTGGGGTGACAGGTTTGCACCATCACACACAACTGGCTGTTCACAAGGTTTATTTAGATTTACTGAAACCCAACTAGACTGGATCAATGATGGCAAAGGCAGAATATTATAAAACAGCAACAAAACCCTTCCTCTTTTCTACACAGGACACGGATGGATTGTGTGCATGTGCAGAGCAAAGGAAGCCAGATGCGGAAAGATAATGTTCTAAATGATGGTACTTATGTGGGCACACTAACAGGCAGAGCTATGTTGTGTTCTTAGATACGGTGGGATTACAGTTGGGATGCTACAGTGTGGAAGGAGGAGGAAGATTTCTGGGATGTCCTGTACGTTGATCCAGGTGGGGGTGAAACAAATGTGTGTAGACTCCACACACAGAGCATTGTCTGAAAGTCAAACCCTGTGACTGAGAGCCAATCCTTGCCCAACATCACACTTTTCTACATTTTCTGTTCCTATGCCTCAATCCACTCCAAACAGCTTCCCCGCCGCCTTCAAAATGACCAAACAATTCTCCCACAAAAATCTAGGGGATAGAACAACAATATGAACTAACCAGCACCCCCAGAGCTCGTGTCTCTAGCTGCATATGTAGCAGAAGGTGGTCTAGTCGGCCATCATTGAGAAGAGAGGCCCCTTGGTCTTGCAAACTTTATATGACCCAGCACAGGCGAATGCCAGGGCCAAGAAGGGGGAGTGGGTGGGTAAGGGAACGGGGGGAGGGTATAGGGGACTTTGGGGATAGCATTTGAAATGTAAATGAAGTAAATACCTAATAAAAATTGGAAAAAAAATCTAGGGGATATCTGCCTTCGCCTTACTCAACGTTCCACAAAATTAGTAAGCTGGTCGCCTCTTTCATTTTTGAAGTGCGTGATATCCAATATGGCAGCCATCTCTCCTTCCACTGTTTGGGTGCTGGGGACTGAACGCAGGTCATCAGCCTTGGCAGTCAGTGCCTTTACCCACTGAGCCACTTCACCATCCATCATCCCCCCACGAGGGATAAGTTCTTCACTTATTACTTCATTAAACACCCCGCTCTCCGTGTTCCTCACAAAACTTGAACCTCTGTATATATAGTCCCCTCTCTATGGACTATATGTCTGCTCTTCACTTCACCCTCTGGCTTCAATCTGACATCACCCAGAGAAGCCTCCTTGGTCAGGCTGGAGCCCCCTCAGGATACATGACACACTCCATACAGTTCTGGCTTGGGCTGTGACGATTTGTGGTCTTGTGGGCAAAGTGTGGGGCTGCTGACTTCTTCTTGCCTCTTGAGCTCCTTGTTACCCTACCCATTTATGTTCTTATCTGCTGCTCTATCTAGAACACCCATGTGCTCTGTAAATATTTATTGACTCTAATGATGATTGTAAAGTCCAATCTAAGCCTGGGGCTAGCACTAAGGCCAGAGTCAAGAACAGGACCAAGGTCAGGGCTAGGACCACGGACAGGGCTATTCCCAGTAGGAATAGTAACTGTGCCACAAGAGTCAATATCCAGGAGGGGAGGATGCTGGAAGGACCAGGTGGTACAAGCATTTCTGGGAAACAGGCAGAATATATATGATGGAATAAAGCTGGACATATGCAGAGCTGATGAGTCTATAGAGGACTCCTAGGATAAGATAGCCACAACAGCCCCTGTGGGAAACTACCAAAGCGTCTCTTAGCAGATTCCTTGAATTAACTTTGGCTTACTTGCACCACATGAACTATTCATGTACTATTAAGTGCAATAGTGTGGACATCTCTTATCAATTAAGACAGCTAGACAGAGAAGAAGTGTGCTGGGTAATCTATTAAAGAATGTTTGAGCCAGTATGGTAGTGCACACCTGCATGGGCAGATCTCTGTAAGCTGGGAGCTAGCCAGGGCTACATAGGGAGAGTCTATATTAAATTGTTTTAAAAGAAAGAAAGTAAAGAAATGTTAGTTCGAAGAGAGATGATGATAAACTTGCAGTTTCGAGCTGGGGATGTAGTGTTCTTGGAAGAGAGTGACCAGAAAAGGCATTGATGCAGGTTTTCTGGGGTGTTAAAAACGTTTCCTTTTGTGCTGGGCTCAGGGATTATGCCTGTAATCTTATGACTTAGGAGGCTGGAGCAGGAGATGCAGGAATCCAAAATCAGTCTGGGCTACACTGTAAGACCCCCATCTCAAAAACCCAAGGTCTGGAGGGAGTGATAGAGACAGAGCAAATGGGGAAAAGTACAGTGATACAGATGACCGTGTGTGTGAAACTTGCTGTCTTCTACATCGATCTAAAAATAAAAGCCAAAAAAAAAAAAAAAAAAGGACGGGCATCAAGGTCAATGGCAGAGTGCCAGCCTGGGGTCAGCCCGTCAGATGGGAACACAGACATGAGGAGGGAGGCTGTCTTATTTTTTACATTTGTATTACATCTATTTATCTTGTATATGGACACACACACACCACTCTGAAGACATGGTGGTTGAAGGACAACTTTTGCAAGTCCGTCTCTCCTTTTACTGTGTGGGTTCCAGAAACCAAACTCAGGCTGTCAGGCTTGGCAGCAAGCACCTTTACCTGCTGAGCCATCTTGCTGGCCCTTGAAGGTATTGATTTATTTGTACACCTATTTATATTTTAATTGCTTTTTAAAGGCTTATTTATTTCATGTATGTGGATTCACTGTAGCTGTCTTCAGACATAGCAGAAGAGGGCATTGAATCCCCATTACAGATGGTTGTGAGCCACCACGTCATTGCTGGGAATTGAACTCAGGACTTCTGGATAGCAGTCAGTGCTTGGAAAAATCTGACCCTTCTCTTGGCACTGGACAAACAAAGAATTGGGTGTTTCTTGTGTCTCCCCCATGCCTCTCTGAAGTATGTGGGGGGGGGCTGGCCTCACCCTCTTGGCATCTTCCCATGCTTTGAGGGCTAGCAGGGTGGGGGCATCTTCCCAAACTGTGACTCAGCACCCTTGGTATTCAGCGTGGGGCCAACTTTGACACTTTATTCATTGGGGACCATTGATGGGTCCTACGGGGTGGGAAAGGAGCACATGACTGTGAAAGGTGTGAAAAAAAAATGTCAGGCAGTGGTGGCGTACGCCTTTAATCCCAGTACTTGGGAG